>NW_015170275.1:2607669-2751192 GCF_001447785.1 Gekko japonicus | reverse complement strand
CCCTAGCACTTTTCTAGAGACAATACTAGTGAGGTTACAAAGCTCCAGATGCCATTTATTCAGCCCTCCTTGCAGGATCTAAAGTAAGCATTTTAGTAGCTTATTATTATTTTTAGTTTATTATTATATTATTTTATTATATTATTATCATTTCAAAATAGGATTGCCGGGTCCCCTCAGCTTGCCAGCAAGGGGCTTTGGGGGGTGTTCTGGGAAGAGGCGGGGATGTCCCCAATGTGATGATGTCAAGTATATGTGGCATCATTATCTTGGGGATACAGCTGCCGCTGGTGCCCGCTTTGAACTCCAAGCAGTGCCTGCTTACAAGAAGCATTTGAAGGGACTTACCCCAGCTGCTTAACCCTCCTGCAGACCCCCGACATACTCCCTTCTTGCCCTACTTGCCACCACTGAGAATGCCGCTGCCACCACCAGCCCATGATGGAGCCCCAGGACCAGCCTTCCCCTCAAAACACCTTACTCCGACAAGCCCTCATGCAGGCTCCCAACAACAACAACCCCCCCCCCCGCTCACCCTGCTCGCTACTGCGAATGCCACCGTCCTGTGACAGAGCACCAGACCCAGCCCTGCCACTGCAACACCTCACACCTCCGGAAACTGGCATCCTGCCTCCCAGGGTCCCACAGAGCTTGCCCTCGTTACCAAAAGGGATACAGGGCAAGGCTCCTGAGACTCCGAGGCAGGAGCCTGTCATGAGCATGCCCGTTTGGGCCAGGGAGAGGGAGCAGGGGGGAGAAAAGGGGGGAACTTTGGACCTAGGCAAGGCACTTACCCAGGGCTGTAGCCAGAGCTTTGGGAGAAAGGGGGAGGAAGACACCTACCCCAGTCACATACATGCTCAACAGGGAAGGATGCTGACTGCAGACATGCCCCTTTCCAACAAGGCAGGCAGACACTCACAGAAGGCACAGGGGAGGAGCAAGGAGGGGTAGATTTAAGAGGCAGCAGGGGAAGACCTATGAGCAAAGAGGAGGGCCCTTTAAATCTCACATGTGGCTGGCGGCGGGCAGGAGCCCTCAAAATCGAGGAATCCCCCACCTCTACCTGGGGTCTGGCATCCCTATTTTGAAATCAGCTGGAATAATCTGATTAAATGGCTGTCAGAGTAGTTCACCACACATTTCCATGTTTCCTTTCTAACCATATACGCATATACTTCCTCAATATTAATATAAATTAGACAGAGATATAATTTTAAGATTGGACTGGATTCCAACTATACGCTGTAGGCAGAAGGTATTTCTGCTACTGGACAAGGGAGGACAATCCTTTGCATATTAGGCCACACACCCCTAGTGTAGCCAATCCTCCAAGAGCTTACAGTAGCCCCAGTAAGAAGAGCTCTGTAAGCTCTTGGAGGATTGGCTACACTCGGGGTGTATGGCCTAATATGCAAAGGAGCTCCTGCCACCAGTAGAGCCCTGGTAGTAGGTTTTCTGAATTCTCAGATTTCTTTTTAAAAAGTAAGTCACTAGCCCTTTTCATTGCAAAGATATGCCTTTTCCCCTGTATGCCTGCAAAGGAAGAAGCTAGATACTTATTTTTTATAAAACACAAAAGCTGAGAATTCAGAGAACCTGTTACACCTATTGCTACCATGATGTATCATTATAACAATATTCTAGTGCTGATTAAAAAAAATGGTTCCCTTTGTGGTGGGGAGGAAGTGGCTGGCTGCTGTGTTGACACAGTCAGAAAAAAACGGCTGCCACGTGTGGGGCCCTAAAGGTCCGAATCTTCCCACCCACACCGCAGCCATTCAGGCTTTACTGCATCTTTCTGAAAACTCCAGAGCAAAACAGGATTGAGAAAAATTGGAGAAAAGTTAGGGAACTCCCCAGAAATGCACAAATGCGCCATGCTTTCCAAAAGCATTGAACTTGAGGCAGGTAACCCATGTGGAAGACACCACAGACTTGCAATCCAGTGTAGCTAATGCAGCAAGTTATACTTCGTAGGCATTGCACAGCTTGAATGGCAGATTTATCTCCTCTCTTGCTCTGTCCTTATTGCTTAAAAGCACTGCGGGACATTGTGACGGGCACCTTCCTATATAGATGCAGGCATATGAGTACTATTATCCTTGGAAGGGTTGCCCGGTCTCCTTGTTCCTCCAGCACGGGGGATTTGGGGGGCATTCTGGGGATGGGCAGGGATGTCATGCAACATCCCCAACGTGATGACATCAACTGGAAGTGACGTCATTGCATCGTGGATGTTGTGTGGGGGACGCTCTGGTATTTGGGTGAAACTATGGTTTTTCGTCCTTAAAACCATAGAGTTGGCCCAAATACTAGTGTCCCTGTGTGACGTCACTAATTTGATGACATCACTTCCGGGTGACATCATCGCATTGGGGATGTGACACAGCGATGTCCCTGTTTGTTTGTTTATTTATTTATTAGATTTTTACCCTGCCCTCCCAGCCAGGATCAGGCTCTCTCTTCATAGGCTGTCAGATGTCAGTGGTGGTGGGAGCTCCAAAGGCCTGGTGGAAGAGCTTCATTTTACAGGCCCTATGGAACTGCAGCAGGTCCCTGGTCTCCTCCAGGAGCTCATTCCACCACCAAGTGGAGCCACCACCAAGAAAGCCCTAGTTGTTGCTAGCCTGGTCTCCTTGATATTCAGAAGGACTAGCCAATTCTGGGTCCCCGATCGCAGCGTTCTCTGGGAAACATATGGGGAAAGGCGATCCCTTATGTATGCAGGGGATGTTTCCCCTGCCTGCCAGCTGATCCATGGGGGATTTCCTGCCCAGACCTGGGGTCTGGCAACACTAATCTTCGGGTTACTGCTGCATTGGCTCAGGGGGCAGTTTGCTAATGAAAATCAAATACAGAATTTCTGTTCATGCTTTTTTGTTTTAGAATTTCAGATTTCAACAGTACACTTCAGAGATTAAGTGAGGTAAGCTATTTGGGATGGCTGCATTTAATTATGGATTCTCAGAAATAAACCTAAATTTGAATGATTAAATACACATTTTAATTATGAAATAATTATATTTAAATTTTATTTTCTTGTAGTTATCTTTCATGCAATGTGATGCAGAAAACCAAAGGTTTGTTCTTTTAAAAAATAATTGCACTTATCTTTATGCTTCAGTACTTCGGCTGTACGTATTAAAAGATCTATTTCAGACTTACTTATTTAAGATGGGTAGCCATGTTAGTCTGTCTGTAGCAGTAGAAAAGAGCAAGAGCCCAGTAGCACTTTAAATACTAGCAACATTTGTGCTAGGGTATGAGCTTTTGTGAGTCACTGCTCACTTCTTCAGATACTGCTCAAATGTGAGTCCATCTGATCTTATATCTTGGAGAATGAAGTGATTTCAGATACCAAATGACAATAACAGGCAAATGACAATAGCAGGTGAATGACAATAGTAATTGGTAATGAGACAGGAAACCTAGGTCTCGATTCTTGCAACTGATAATGAAGCTCAAGATGATGCATCCTTCTGGACTGAATTGAGACTTAAGTTTCCCGTTTCATTACCAATGGTACTTTCATTACCCCAGAGGTAATTACTTGCATGGATTTATTCTTTAAGCTGGTTTTCCTTATCCATTAGTGTTTGTTCTAGTAAGTAGCATTTTAGTTTGCTATGTGGCTGTCTAACTGATCAAGAAGAGCAGAGCAACGTTTTAAGAAAGTGATATGGACATGATAGTATTTATATGTGAACCATATAACACCCATTCAGTGGGATTTACATTTATTTTTTTCTCCATTATAGTACATCAGATTGCAGTTTCATTGTAAAGTTGGACACAAGAATGAACATAAGCAGGGTACTGGCATATTTACAAGACAAAGCATTTGTTGGCCCTATCAGTAAGTAGTCCTTGAATACTCAGCATGTATCTCTTGATTAGCCAAGGACATGTTTTCTCTGCATCCAAATTTCAGCACTTTACGCTATGAATTCAAACAGAAGATGACATTGGTAGCTCTAAGGCAATAAAAAGCCCTCAAGAATCAGCACATTTAGGATTTTTAAACTTGGGTTGGCATACCAGTGTCTTGGTCACCTTACCATTCTAGTTATACATAATATTAAAATATGAAAGACATCAGTAATGTCTATCCATTTACAAATGGTGTTACTCTATTTAGTTTGTTGTGGGTCTTTGATTTGAAGTTTCGTCTACCCAAACAGTGATGGTGCACTTGGGGCTACACTGCTTTTACTGCTGTCACTGATCCTGTGGGAGGAAAAGAAGCCCATGTTCTTAGCGATAGGCAAAGCTAAGTAACACTGCAGGAAGAGACACTGTCTCTGTCTGCACATGTCTGGTGAGTGGACAGCAGCACCCAGTGCAGGCCAATAATGTAGTTAGCTTGCACTAGGCAATACAGGGGATCAACTGGTCCCTTTTTCGGTAAGCATGTAGGTTGTGTTTTCATAATCAGTAGTAGAATTCCATTCCCACGGTTATTCTACAGTTGCCATAATGGACATACATTTCATGTGATTTCCATGGAGTTTAATGGCATAACGATAGTGTCATATTTTGCACACTGAGAATAATTATGTGGAAAACAATGCTAATCTCTGCTAGTAGGCAAATTAATGTGATGTTCAGTTACATTTCTTCTCATGTTTAAACTACAGAGCTCTGCTGCTGTTCAACTACACAGCTTTTTTCTTGTCCCTCAACTGTCAAAGAGCTGCAACAACTGCAGTGGTAAGTGTGACATAAAAATAAAGCAGCTTAATTTGGGGAGTTGGGGTGTACTCAGGCGGGGGGGGGCTGTTATTTCTAGGCAGTTGTGTAGTACAATTCTCTATGTATTTGGGTTGTATGAATGTACAGCCTGATCCCCTATATGGTTTTGGTCTGCAGAGGAGAGACAAGCACTTGCTAAAACAAAGCTGTAGTGTAGTATGCCATACCTTCTTTCCCCCAGGCTCTTTCTGTGAGTAAAAGGCAGGGGGAGGAGGGGGCAGGGTCCTTTCCAGGGCTGCTTTGGCCTCTGAAGGAGGACTCATCCATGCCTGACAGCAATTACTGGATAACTGGATAACACCCAGCTTGCATGACTCAACTAGGTCTGGCTGTTTGCTACTGTTCAACAGCAGCCACCCAATAAAAGCCAGTGTGGGGTACAAGTTAGAACTTCAGAGTGGGGTCTGGGAGACCCAGGTTCAAATCCCCATTGTGCTGTGCTGTGGAAGCTGACTGATTTTGTCACATATTTTCAGCCTGACCTACCTCATAGGATTGCTGTGAGGAGAAAAAGTAGGAGAGGAGAATAATGTAAGCTGCTTTGATCCTCACTGTGGAAAAAGGTGGGGTATAAATGAAGTAAATAAATTTTAAAAATCTAGCTGAAGATGGGAGGCAAATAAGAGGTAGGTTGATGAATGGCTGAGACGGGCAGAATGAGGCAGGGAAAGGGAAGAGGATATGGCGGTTGCTAGGAAATACAGGGTAAAGTGAGGTGCCCCCTGCAAGTTATTGTGGATTCCTTACCATGCAAGTGGGCCTGGTCCAGCAGCCAGCACCACGCAAGAGGGCCATAGTTTTCCCAGACAGAGCCTGCGGGTGGAGAGGGAAAGCTGAAGGTGGGGGGCACAGATAACGGTAGGTTGGCTGTAAGGTGGGAAGGAAAGAAGGAAGCAGGAAAAGGGGAGAGGCTGTGGAGGCTTTCAGGAAAGGGAAGGAGAAAACAGTGCGGGAAGGGGAAATGAGATACCCTTTGCAAGTTCTTGCAGGTCCCCTGTTTGTTCCAATATAATTTCTTTATATGATTTCTTGTCTTCATACACCATCAAGTAATTTATCACCAGTTCATCAACCTTTGTAGGAATTTATGTAAGAGATCTGAAATCTAGGTAGGTGCTGAAGTGCAATATTTTTGCACATCAGAGAGACCCTGCAAACTGATGTGTTAGTGCAGATCTATATTGTGGCTTCAGTGGCTCAAGTGGTTAAGATGCTAAACTGCAGGCTGTGGAAGGTCGGTAGTTCAGCAGTTCGCGACCCGAGTGTGCCGCATGACGGAGTGAGCTCCCGTCTCTAGTTCCAGCTCCTGCCAACCTAGCAGTTCGAAAGCAAGAAATTGCAAGTAGATAAATAGGTACCACTTTGGTGGGAAGGTAACAGCGTTCCGTGCGCCTTGGTGTTTAGTCATGCTGACCACATGACCACAGAAATGTCTTCGGACAGCGCTGGCTCTTCGGCTTTGAAACGGAGATGAGCACCGCAACCCTAGAGTCGGATTCGACTGGCTTTTGAGCAAGGGAACCTTAACCTTTTTATATTGTGATCAGACTGTTTGTGACAATAGGAGCTGGGAGACATCTCTCTGAGTGCCTCTTTTCCTCTCAAGTCTTATCACGTGTTGTCTGAGTACTAATCCTGAAGCAAATATAGCACAATTATCAAGATATTTGTTATCCAGTGAGTATTTATTTTTGTTTTATTTAAAATAATGATGCCCCACTTTTCTCCCCAATGGAGACACCAAGCAGCTTGCAACATTATTCGGTCACTCATTTTATCCCCACAACAACCTTGTGAGGTATATTGGGCTGTGAGAGGGTGACTGGCTTACTTTCCCCCATGTTTTTCCTGAAAGTCCACTGACATGTAGGATTACCAGTGAGCTTCCATGTCAGAACAAGGATTTGAACCTGGGTCTTGCAGATCCTAATCTGACATCCTCACTACTAAACAGAAGATATAAAAATAAATTTTAAAAAGTTGTTGATGCAATTCAGAATCTGGTAATTGGGACTGAACTGTGGGAAACACAAACATTAATTTAAAATATCTTTCTAGGCCTCATGCTGCAAAGATAAACTTGAAAATATATGGACAATTTTTTCTAAATGCTTTGAATTACATGAGTAATGGAAATTCTTCATTCTTGGAGTTGCAAGCATTTAGAAATTATCAATGACCTTGTTTCAGTTGCTGGGACTATCCCCCAAATAGTCTCAGAAACATGTGCTCAAGATAGGGTTGCCAAGTATAGCTTACCTCCGCAGCGGGGGACTCCCGGGTGGATCCCGGAGCGTGCACGCGCCGCATGCACGTCACCAGGAAGTGATGTTATGACACCGGGCACACTGTGGGCAGGGCCACGACCATTCGAGGGGAAACCGTAGAGTTTCCCCTCGGATGGTCGTGGCCCCGCCCCCAGCATGCCCGGTGTCATAACGTCACTTCCTGGTGACGCGCACGCCGGGGTGGGGTTCCCCCCGGGGCCCGATTCCGCGGCGGCGGAAATCACGCCTCCAAAGCGGGGGTTTACTCACCCCCCACCCCCACTTGGCAGCCCTAGCTCAAGATAGAGTCCAGAGAAATCCTAAAACAGATTCTTCCCCATAGGGGTTTTATAATCCCCCCGACCTTGAAGTTCTATAGCTAAAGTGTAATCAAAGCTATTGTCCTTCTTCTGGCTTGATCCTTTTACATTTCCGTGGGACTGAATACTTGGAAGGTCACACTCAGTCCTTTTTCTCTTTCCCCCCAGCCAACAAAAGGTGCTTTATAAACTATGAGGCTGCATGGGTGCAACCCCATTACAATAAACCTTGATATAAATTTTAACACATTTAGTAATTCACTTTCAGCCTGGCCTACCTGACAGAGTTGTTCTGAGAATAAAATGGAGGGAAGGAGAACACTGTAAGCCATTTGGGGTCTCCATGGGGGGAAAAGATGGGATATAAATTGAAACATGACAGAAATACTAGCAAAACATAAATCTCATCTTATTTTATTTCATACATGTATAGGCTTGGATGCTATGAACAAGCTCTGCATGTGCTGAGCACAGGGCTTTGCCACTGAGGTCACTTCCTCTTTCGCTGGCACTTCTGTTCGTGCAAGAGCTCCATGAAAACCATTGAACTTATACAAACAGAAGTTCTAGCTGAAGAGGATGTGAGCTTTGCAGCAGAGGTTGTCTATGTGCAAAGAACTTATTCATAGGTCCCAACCTTAAGCCTTCTTTGTTTCTTTGCCTGTGCAAGTTGTGAATACCTGTATAATTATGTCTGTTTCCCCCCCATAGTGGTATGCACAAAGTTACCTGTGCTGAACATAGTTCACCTGGCCCACCAGTATCAACGTATGCTGCTTCTGTCATGCCTTCTAGCACTGGAACCCAGCCTGATACCCTTTCTCCCAAATCAATCACTATGTCTCCTCCACTTCTGACCACACCTACAACACACTCTCCTGCTCCCACTCAGATGAAAAGTACACTTCTTCCTTTCACCAAACAAACCTCAGTGGTCCTTCCTTCTCCACCTCCTACAACATCTACCATACCAGTTGTTCTGTCTACTGTTCCTTCTTTTGATGTAACAACTCCAGTCCTTTCTACTGTATTGTCTACCAAACCTGCTACTGAAACTTCTCTGGCAAACCAGCCCATCATACCTACTACTGAAGTATCCCACACTACATCTTCTGCCGAACCTACAACAGCAGTTTTGCCAGCTACATCTTCCCCCTCATCTGCCATGAACAGCACTTTTGACATGCATTCCAAAACCAATTCAACTGGAAATCCAGGTAAATGCATTCCAGGTAAGCTTGAGATAGTGATGTTGTTATTTGGAGCAACTTTCACGTAGCTGCATCCTAAATAGCTTAACATGTAAACCAGATACTAGTGGAAAACAAAGGAAGGAATTCAGAGTGATGTCATCGATGAAGCAGGAACCTGGGACAGGGCATTTTTAAAGAACTGGAGGCATTTATTCAGGACATCTGATTCATGCATACCATACACTGGGATCCTGCACTGTCTCCAATTGGTTTGCATGATAGAAGGGGGCCATCTCAGAGCATGCTCTTTGCTTCAGTCAAGGTGTAATGATGGCATGACATTTCCCAGGCCACATCATACCTAGAGGAAAGGTGTGATATAAATGTTTTAATAAATAAATAAAATCATACCTCCTTTTCTGTGATGTCTCCCAAACTTTTGATTTGGTGCTAAAGCGGTAAGTTAGGGTAACAGGAGAAAGCCCTATGCAGGTGTGCCTTGAAACCAACATGAGCAATACATTCTTTTTAAGACATCAGAACATAGCATAGTGTTTTCATTTTAGATTTACAATACTAATATTAAGTATGACGTCCATTAATCAGGATTGTGGTTGAGACAAAAAAAGAAATAAACTAGTTTCAACATAATGCTTCATTTTCATGTTTCTAATTCTTAATCCCCTTGGTGTATACATAAACGTACGAGTGGCTAATATCCTGGTGTATTTTTCTACTTTCCCTTGCAGAACAAATATTTCCCAATGTCACCAATGGTATTAATTCTTCCTCTGTTGAGACCATAATAGCTGAAATGGAGAGGGCATTGTCTGCAGATAAAATAGAACAAAAGCATGCTGAGGAGATGGTAAACACAATTAGTAAACTCCTGGATAATCCCCAATTGCAAATATCTTCACTGTCTAAAAGGTATTTCTTTTTGTAATTTGGTGAACATCTGTGCTTCTCATCCTGATATGATTTCGTTGTACATGGTTGTGATAGGAGAAAACACTCAGGCATGCATTTTCTCTTTCATTTGAAATGTAAAATCTTTTTACTGAAACCAGCATCTTGTGGTCACAGCAATGGATCCTTCTAGTAGCTTTTGATTATAGACTTCAGAATGTTGATACTCTTCTGAAACTACAGAGATGAAGCAAGCAAAAATCCATATTAATAACTGTGAATTGGATCTAAGTATCCTTTCAATGGAACAAGTTCATGGAAGAGATTTTATCACCTTCCTCCTCACCCAGTAGCCCTTGCATCCCACAGAAGCTGTTGAGGGTCAGGGAACATGACAGATTGTTCCATGACCATTGCAATGGCTTTTTTGGGGGGGGGGGAGCAAAGGACTGTTGGAGGAAGTGGTGAACAGTGCTTCTGTAACCTCCATTCATGGTAGCTTACAATAACTTAACTTACAATAACTTCTACTTAACAAATTGAACTTGTATAAGGAATCTTCTTTCTGTTTTTTGTCTTTTTGTTAGCATTTCTACACTGTCCTAGGCACCTCACCCCAAATAAGAACATGAGACCTCAAGAATGGGTTTAACTAGTTTGTTTAAATGGCTGATCTACTTCATAATCTATTAAAAATGCTAACATATTTTAAGGGGCAGGCTGCACTAGCCTTACCATGGGCATGTGTACCCTAGCTCCAAACATGGCCCAGCTATTATGCCAGCCTTGTTTATCGCCACCAGTGTATATAATGTGCTGAGGTGCCAAGATTCATCACCCTCCCCTAATGCGCCATAAACCACTACCGGGTTTGAGAATGATGCTGCTCAGCACCAAGGCCCTCCTTCCTTAGGCAATGACCCTCCATCATGCCCAATGCCATCCAGTGTTTGCCATTTCTCCCAGCTCTCCTGAGGAACCAGTGCTGCTGAACTAGTTGGGGCCTAGCCACTTGATCAATCAGGTTTATTTATACCCGCCTCCTAGGTACATCATGTAGCAGGCAAAAAATGAAGCAAATGCCTGTGAGGGCATGCTATCTGTTCAGGAAAGGGGGCTGTGACAACCAGCCATGAACATCTATGGAAGTATTTCTTATGAAATGTTTGCACTTCTTTCAAAACCTGTTACAGAAGGAATAAATTAGTTCCATATGATCTTTTATATTTTCGCTCTATTTTTAAAGTTCCTTAGTTATAGATTTGTGATCAGGTTTCAAATAGGCATATAAAGATTTGTGTGCTTTTGGTGATGATTATATAGCACTCAAAAAGGCAATATGTTATCTTTTGCATTTTTACCTTACTAGAATAATAAAAATAGTGGATGCAATTGGCTTAAAATTGAACTTTGCGGCAGAATCCATTGATTTGACATCCCCTTCCCTGGCTCTGGCCGTTCTGAAGATCAACAGCAGTTTCTTCAATGGTGTTTCTTTTGCTGTTGAAGATTCCTCAGACCTTCAGGTAAGCCAAGGGTTTTATTTAGGGGTTTTTTCTTCATTTCAATTAACTTCCAATAATGGGAATTTGAACACATTTGATACTGCAGTGAAGTCTAAAGTCTAGAAGTACAAAGAAAAATTCAGGATGGAATGTAAGAATGTGAGAAGAGCCCTGCTGGATCAGACCAAAAGTCTACCTAGTGCACATCCTTTTTCCATAGTTACCAAGCATTTACCTCTCAAGAATCCCAGAAAAAAGACACAAAGACCAAGAGTGATTTCCCACAAGCGCTGCTCTGCACTCACTCCTCCTTTTTGCCCCGATGGTACGTGTCAATTTCACACAAGCTGCTACGCAGCCGCATTTTGTCCCGCAGCTTCGTGCGATTTCCCCCGTGTCTACTCAATCCTCAAAAAACAGGATTGAGTAGAGGCGGGGGAAATTGCCCGAAGCTGCGGGGCAAAATGCGGTCGCGCAGCAGCTTTTGTGAAATTGACATGTACCATCGGGCCAAAGAGAAGAGTGAGCGCGGAGCAGCGCTTGTGGGAAATCACCCCAAAAGTCTCAGTAACCCTACACTTATATTGCCTTTGAACATGGAGGTTCCAATCAACCATTATAGCTAGATAGGTCAACCAATGGTCATCCATTTATCAAATCCCACCTTTAAAGCTATCTAAGATGTTGGCCATCACCACATCTTCTGGTTGCAAATTCTATAAGTTAATTATGTGAAGAAGTATTTCATTTTGTTTCTCCTGAATCTACTGCTCCAGTTTCTTTAGATGACCCTGGGAGTTAGATCAAGGATAGGACTTCTGTAGACAGAAGGGGACATTTTTTTTGTTAATTTCCCCTCATGCTGCAGGCCATTGACTTTACTCTCATGCTGTTTTGGGATGGGAGGGGTCCTCTGTCTCTCCCAAGAGCAGCATTTGAGGGGCACTTTACTTCAGCAGGAGGGATGAGGCTAGAAAGTCACACTTTGATGATGCAAATCATCAGCAGAAGTTTCTGGTAGATCCAAACATGAGTTCCAGCATGATAGGAGAGGGAGAGAAATTCTCTGCTCATTTTTTCTACAACAGACAGTTTTATAAACCTCTATGATATTCCCCCTCTTGTTTCTGTATGTTTTTTATATCAGGGCAGGGGGTTCCAGCACCCAGGTCCTCTTCCTTCCCCCAGACTAGCTCTTTTCTCTTCCCACCTGAGCTCAGTCTGTTGCTTCATCCTTGGCCAGGCGTGGTGCCTTCCCTTTTATTGGATTCTCTGGCCCCACCCGCATCTAGCCTATCTCCAGTCTCCTTCTACCTGTTCCACCTGGGAGACGGTAAAAGGAAGCCTTTCCTGCTTCTTCCCCCTGCTTCCTGTCTCCCTGCTGCACTCCTTCCCTTTGCTGCTCAGCAGTGCCTCTTAGCCTCCTTCATTCTGGCCTTCCTCAAATCCAAACTCAGCCTTGCCTTTTGACCACACCCCTCCCTCCCTGTTGCCTAGCTCCCTGCCTTGTTCTCAGCTGTGTTGGAGTGATTTGCCTGTGTCCTAGCCACCTCCCTCTCCTGGACTTCCTTGCCTGCAGTTGCACTTCACATTTGCTAGAAAACAGTATGGCAGGTGCATGGAACACATTTCTACCCCAAGCCAAATTCCAGTGCACCTTAGGGTAGAAAAAAACAAAAAATGTTTTTGTTTGTGATGGCACTGTAGGGATGCCAGCCTCCAGATGGGACTTAGGGATCCCCTGGAATTACAGCTGATCTCCAGACTAAAGTGATCAGTTGCCCCATAGAAGTGCATTGGAGGGTAGACTCTATGGCATTGTGCCCCACTGAGTTTCCTGTCCTCCCAAAGCTCCATCTCCAAACCTCCAAGAGTTTCCCAACCTGGATCTGGCAATCCTACTCCCTGTCCCCCACTGGTTGCTGGGGGGGGGGAGGCTTGCAACCCTAGGTGGCAGAAATAATTGTGTTTCATGTGTTGACTTGAAACAGAATGTATAGATTCATCCCTTTCCTTTAGCATACTGAATAACTCATGCCAGTGTGTACAAAGCTATTTCTTTAAAATTTGGAACAAAAAATAACTATGGTTTGAGCCCAAGATATTAGACAACTAACAACTTTCATGAATCCTAAAAAAAAATATTTTTTAAAAAAAAATCAAAAATTTTCTAATGTTTTTGTTCCTTGGTTTATTCTTCTACTCCACAAATATATTTTGTTTTGTGGTGAAGTAAATATTCTCCATATTGTCAGGAAAGGCTGTATTTCTCCAGAGCACTAAAAACGGTTCTCTGTATCAGAGTTTTCTTAATAAACTCTTGTTGTTGGGTTGGGTTGTTTTTTTATCCCAATATGTTAAATGGGGTTTTTTGTAGCAAACTATCCCAAAGGAAAAATGCATAAATTTGTGGAGCAGTTTTCTACCCTGGGTGCTTTTTAGTTTACAGAAAGCAAACTGTAAATGGTAACTGGCTGTACTTTGGGAACATAGATTACTACTGTACAGTTGACAATGTCCTAAGAGAAAAAGTTGCTTTGAAGTTTCAAAAGAAACATGAGAGATGCTAATTGTGGATCTCCAATGTCACATCTGGAATACAAATACATGTTATGTTACTTCAGTTATCCTTTTGCAACAATTTTTTACACAACACAGCCACTTAAACTGCAATTTTAAGATGGAAACAAGCACATCAGGTTTGGATAGCACAAACTGTTTTCACATTGAAAATTGCTCTCCTAAGATGCTCTTGGCTCTAATGTGGGGAAACGAAGGATTTCCATTAGTGAAGAACAAATTCGGTGCTTCATCTTCCCACTGCAGCCCCCAAACGTGTCTGAGAAGCTGTTCCTGGGGGATAGGGGACCTCTAGGAGGATGGAGATAGAAGTCTGCTGTGGGAAGGAGGGGAGAATTAGTGAAAATTCCCCCACACACACACCGTCTGTGGAAATCCTTTGCAGGATCCAACCCATAGAGAGTACCTGTATGTTTTCCCATCAGAGTAAAAGCAGCTTGAAAAAGGGATAATTTTGGCAGTAAACTAGGGTGTGAGTTAATAGTTACATATTATTTCTTTTCCATGCAGTCCATCCCTTTAAATCTCAATCCTAGCTTCTAGTGTGAATATTTATTGGCCAAACAGAAATATTGCGAATGTGTGTGTATATTCTGGTTGTTCAGTATTTGCACCCTTCATAGCCTCCTTACCACCTAGGGTTGCCAGAGGGGAGGGACCTTAGCAGGGTATAATGCAAAAGAGTCCACCTTCCAGAGCAGCCATTTTCTCCAGGTGAACTGATTTCTTTGCCTGGAGAGTTTATAATAGAGGGAGGTCTCCAGCCATCACCTTGGCAACCATGTTACCATCTCCATGTGTAATGCTCAAGATGTGATATTCCCCATCACCAGCCATCCTGTGGTCAGTTTACTTTATACATAAAAAGGGCTAAATTGGCTCTTAATATACTAAATAAATACACCAAATAGTATTTTTTTTTTTAATTTTTGAAAACAGCTGTTAAGGCTGCTTTTAAAAATGTAGGTCATGAATATATGAAGGCTGGTGTAATGGCTTCCTTTGTCATGAAGTCTGCTTCTGTCTGCGATGCTTCTGTCTGACTTCCTCTGACAGGCATTCTTTTCAGAGAAGGTCATAGAATAATTTGGTGCTCAGTGTTTTTGTGAATGCTAGAAATCTGCTCTTTTTGAAGTTTTTAAAGTTGTCATATTTTTAATTTCATTCTGGAAAACATGGAAGTGGAAATTTAACATTTGCCAACAAAATCTATGAGTGATTCATTAGAAAATGAAATAAGACTTCAGTCGTGATAATGATTTTTGCTGCATGTGTAATTAACTATGGATGACTTGTCAACTAGATTGAGTAGGTCTGAAGATGGAACTGGTTATCCCTGCCTTAGAGCTGATAATTGTCTTCATGGGCTGAAGCATGCACTGTTCAGGGAGGTGTGTCTCATTCTGGTCTACTTACATGCTGGTGCTGTTGTTCAGCTGAACAGGGCAAATCATACAGCCAGTCTCCTTTATTTTGCACCCAGAGTTATTTTGTCTCTCTCTTTTTTAATAAACAGGTTGCACTAGGAAATCAAGTTCCTACAAATAGCGTTGGAGCCATTTCACTCCCATCATCAATAACAACAAATTTGTCAGCTAAAGACAGGAATTTGGCTTCTAGAATTATATTTAATTTTTATGAGAAGACAACTTTGTTCCAGGTAATCTTTATTCAGTCCAAACAGTTCATATTCACTACAGTGTATTGCTTCTGGCTCTCCTGTTGCAGTCCAAATATATCCAACTCAATCAATTAATAAGGTTTATTTTAAAACCTCAGGATCCCTCATTGAACAACGCATCTCTGATCAGCAGTGTTATATCATCAAGTGTTGCTAATCTCACAGTTACCAACTTGAAGACAAATGTCACTGTCACGCTAAAGAATACCAAGCCAAGCCAGGTATGACTGGAATTTTGATAGATCAGAAACTTCTGGTATTTGCCTCATTTAAAATTTGTTTTAGGCTGATCTCTTCCTGCTAATGTCTTGTGCAACATTTAAGTTTTTCTTCTCCAACATTAAATGTTTCTTTTCCACTTAAACACCTGAATGTTCTTAATTTACCTGAGATTAACTAATGAGCTACTTTAAAGTTAAAGTGGGATGCTTATATTTATTTAGGATAATACTGTAGAGTGTTCCTTGTTCTCCCCTATTTTCCTTTTGATCTGTTGATTCTGGAAAGCCATATTGATGGGACGAGTAAACTAAAGCAAAGGGCCAGCCTTCGTAGACCATGTATACTTCAGAGGACCCCTTTTGCAAGGGTGCATGAACCCCTGTAAATAGCTCCTTCCTGGACAGGACATTCTTTCTCCAGGTGTCTTGGGAACACCAGGCAAGCAAGTACTAGAACGCCCACTTTAACATGCAGTGCTTGTTACATGTACAAGTAGGGAAGACAAGAGGCCAAAATAGAGCAAAAAGATAAAGCAGTGGCTTATAACTAACTATTCGAGTGGGCTACTGGGGAAAGATCCAGATGTTATCTACAACATCTGAGCAGCCAGTAAAGGCAACAGATAAATCCAGAGGGAAAGGCACAGCAAGACTTCACATAGCAGGATCCAGCAGAGGCTATGCATGCTATCGAGGCCCAAAGGCAGTAATCTGATTAATGATCTAGAGAAGTGAGGAGGAGTAATAGAACGATAACTTACTTGTGACAGCAACACGTAACTTCCACAAGTGCCACACAGAGAATACACAGAGTGATGCCAGAAGAAATGCACAGAAACCTCAACTTGGAAAAAAGATTCAGGCTTTAGTTATAGAGTTATAAGTTTGAATACACAAAGATCCCTTTTCCCCAGACTTGGAGAAGTGGAGAGGACTCTATGAGATCCAACCAGCATAACCGTAAACTACGGGGGGTGGCCCCTCAGGGGCTGGCCCTCTCGAAATTTTCCAGGGAGAACTGAGCTTCCCCTGGGGCAACCAGTGCCAGCCAGTGTTCCGGCTAAACTGATTCCCACTCCTCCGGCCACACAGCCCGAGAAGAAGGCGTACGAAAGGGCCCGGTCCACTCGCCCCTTGGCCTGGGCAGGGCAGCCTGACTGGCTTTCTCTCCCCCTGCCCAGCTCCCGCTCATCCCCACCTCCTCCTCCTCTGGCCCAGGCTCAGGGGCGAAAAGGACCCACAGCAAACTTGGCGGGCGGCTTGGTGGAGCGCACGCCAGAGTCTCAGGGTTGCCCACCCTCACTGCCTGCTGGCAGGTTGTTGACACCGTCCACCTCAGGTAATTGTGACACCACAGCCGCCTCCTGTCGCGGAGCTGGCTCACCTCAAACGCTTGCCGGCCAGAGGGATGCGCCGCTTTCTGGTCCCCGCTTTGCACGTCAGCAACTGCTGCAGGCATCATGGGAGGCGGCTTAGCCCTCCTCCTGCCCGCTCTGCCCGTGGGTCTCATGGCAGGGCCATGGGGGGAGTGCCTTGGAGGTGCCCATGAAGAGCCCCAGACTTGCAAGGGGGCGGCAGCAACTCTGGCCCAGCCCCAGCCCTCCCCCCCGGGAAATGGGAAAATCTATGCCCTTGCCAACCAGTACACTTCCCGTTTGGCAGAAGGTAAAGAGGAGTTAGGTTTCCAAGTTCTGGGAACATTGGATCATTTAAACATTCCCCCAGTATCGTAGGATTTGCTCATGTCTGGGAGAATGACAGGACACCTGATTTCCATGTATTTTCCTATGTGAATGCTCACCGTTAGAAGCAAGGCGCTTTTTTGGAAAAAGAGGTGCTAGAATTCTCAAGAGGGAAATGAAGTTTTCAATCTGTATACTGAAGACTCATGAACTTTTAAACATTTTAAAAAGAATTTTGTGAAAGAGGTTCCAGAACTCTGTTCCAGTGTGTTCCCCCAGAAAAAAAAACCTAGAAGCAATATATTTTACAAGCACTGCAGGGTCAAATGTATATATAATCTCATCTGAAAGTGATAGTGCAGATGAGCCCTAGGTATGATTTGCAAATCTGCAAAAAATTCCATGGGAAATAAGAAATAAAAATTAAACTCTCAAGTACTCACTTTAGCTCTAATCAAAGGCAATAGAAGTATCCTTCATTTCACTCTTTTTGGTCTTATTGTGACTTTTACTGTTTAATGTAGAATTGGCACTATAAAGCATGTAAGTGACACAGTTCTTGTGCAGAGAGTTTATAACCTACATTAGACAAGACAAAAATCCAAAGAGAGCAGCTGTTAATAAAGGATCAAGAATGAAGATGGGACGAAGGACTCAGTAGCATTGAAGGGGCTGGCAGGGAGAGGCTATTGGAAGTGAACAGACTCATTCAGAGGCAAATGTAGTGTTTTGATTTTATTGTCCAGCATGTAATACTTGGTTGATTTCACAGTAACACAAAGATAGTTAAATCATCTTTGTTTTCCCCCTCAAACAGGAGAATATGACTGTCAGATGTGCATTCTGGGACTTTACTAAAAATGGTATGTCCATGTGGCCATGACTTGTTAGTTGCATTGTCTTTGTATAATAGTTTAAAATTGTACCATTTACATTCTTCTGTTTAAATAATGGAAACTTTTCATTTCTGCCAGGTGGCAAAGGAGGCTGGGCCTATGAAGGCTGCATGGTTAAAGACAGAAGAACAAATGAAACAGTCTGTAGCTGCAACCATCTCACAAGCTTTGGAGTTTTACTGGTAACACTTTCTCAGCAGCCCCTTATGTTTCCATGTTTTGGGAGTGGCCTGGGGCGAGGCATGAAGTCAAAAGCCTTGCTTCTCACAGGGCAGAACTGTGTTAATTGCAAGGTTCTCTGGATTGTACCTAGGCTCCAGCATAATAGTGCTACAGTCTTAATATCCTGGGTTTGTATATGGGAGAGAACTAGTTTTGTTCAGTTTCTCCCCCCTAAGCACACCCAGAGCCGGAGCAAATGTAATGTTCCCTAGTTCTTTAATCATATGTACCCAATTGGGAACGCCATGCATCCTTCCTCACATCCATAGTGGCTCTCCCTTTCCTTCTGCAGAGACATTTACTATCCATGATTAATTTTAAGACAAAGCTTTTAAGCCAGTTTCAGTTTTGGTTTAAAGTCAGCCATGGTTAGGGTGAGCCTCAGTATGCTGGCAAAAGAAAGGAGGGGGAATTCACCTCAAAGAAATGTATATGTTACAATTAACCATAGTTAAGAGTTTGAAAACTGCTATGATTACACCAGGCCAGATAACACACAAACTAGGACAGTGCCCATGTGTTGTCTATCAACCTCAGGAGTATGACCTACATGCTGAATTTCACTTGAATTGTTTTCAGGACAGGCATGTTTCATAATTCATAAAACCCCATGCAAGTTACTTAATTTTTACATTTAAATAGATCTTTAAGACTATTTTCTAAAAACCTCTGTCTCACAAAGTTAATGCTATTTGGTATAGTTCTTAGAGCATCAAGACTACGATCTGGGAGACTGTATCACTAAAAGGCAATGGCTCTTTTTCCCTTAAAAGGATTCAGAGGCAGTAGGCGCTAAAGTGGGGTGGGAGTGGAAGACAATTACAGGAAGAAATAGAAAACACAGTCATGCTTACTCCTTTGCAGCTGTTGGGAGCTCCCCGCAGAATTGACAGCAGATGAACCCCCTGAAATTGGCTGACACATGGTACCTTCCTTCCCCAGTCTCAGCCTACACTGAGGCTCTCCACTAGGGCTTTGCCCCAGACTTATATATTATCTTATATGCACTGTGATTACACCTGTAGTTTGAATTCCCACTGCCAGGATCTGGGTCCCCGCCCTGACTTGAAAGCCCCCATCCAGTGAGGCGCAGTTGGTGGAGCAGCCAGGCAAAGAGACAGTAGCAGTTCAGGGGGATGAAGCTATCCCTGCTGCTGGAGCAGTGGGACCGTGGAGGAACCAGAAGGAGGCAAACAGGGTGTGGCTGCGCCTGAGGCCCTTGCTGCTGAAGTCATTGGTTGGCTTGCCAAAAGTCTTGCCAGCCAAGTAAAATAAAATATGTTGTGCTTTATGACAAAATCAAACAAGAGGTCTTGTTGTGTTGTAAAAAGAATTATGACAGTCCTTAAGGTGCTACTGGACTCTTGCTCTTTTCTACTGTTACAGACAGACTGGGACACAGAATGTCCTGTCACAAAAGACGTTGAGAGATATCTACGTCTAACCACATTGCAGTGTTTGAAATACCTGCTGTGTTGCATTCCTGTTAATTCACATGTGGACTTAGTAGGAATGCCAAATGGCATGGAGAATAATGTTCTGTCCTTTCAATAGTGACTTAATGTGTGAAAATGAAGATTTTCATGGCATGGAGGTACATAAGATCACCTGATAAATTGTATCCCATTAAGTGTGTTTTAAAGGGACATAACATTTTTTCTTCAAACCTGTTGGCAACAGTAGAGTTTGGGAGGTATATGTATTTGCTATACAGTTTCCAAAAGGAAACAACGTCCTATCTGTTGCGCTGAGGCCCAAGGCAAAGCCTTTAAGAAAAAAATTCACCTTCTACCAGTAGCAAGGCTTATCTGCTACATATCTGACTAGATGGGAAAGGCTTATCTGCCACATACTTGACTGGATGGGAAATTTCTGCCTTCATGTAGAAAGAGGAAGTCTGATGTAATCTTTTAAAGACAGAAAATATCACATTTTCCCTAGAAAACAAGCATATCTGCATAACTGAAGTGCTGATTATTATGGCTCTAGCAATTTATGTAGGCTGTGATTTTTAAACAATTTTTTCATGATTAAAACCTATTTTTGTTTTCTGTTCAGGACTTATCAAGAAATACCACTCTGTCTCCCATCCAAGTGCTGGTTTTGACTTTTATCACTTATATAGGCTGTGGTCTTTCTGCAATTTTTCTTTCTGTTACCCTTGTTACATATATTGCATTTGAGTAAGTATCTACTCAGTTCAGATTATTTTAATATCTTTTATAATTTAGGTCACTTTGAAGAAGTATAGTCTTTTTGAAGAAATTATGCTGCATTGGGGCATCAATATTTTGTTTTACCTGAAGAGAGTAACAAAATAAATAAAGACATAGCAAAACTATGCTGCATTATAATAATTCTGTGTAATCCTGGAAAGAGTGTGTTCCAGGATTATTTGATGTGTTTCAGCAATGTTTGAAATATAAACCTTAATTTGTAACATTTTCACATGGTGTCGCTAACAGGCTTGGTGAAAAGTGTTCTATCCCTTTAACAGAGGCTTATTGGATGTTATATACTACTAGGATATATTATTTACCTCCAGGGCTTTTTTTTTGTAGAAAAAGCCCAGCAGGAACTCATTAGCATAATAGGCCATACCCAACAGCAGAAACTCATTAGCATATTAGGCCACACCCCTGATAGCACAGCTCATTAGCTTATTAGGCCACACCCCCATGTTACCAGAAGTATGGTTATCCAGCCACACCCACCTTTTGCTTCTTATTCTTTTTACCTTGTTTGTGGTCAAAACCCAGGGGTTTTTTTTGTAGCAGGAACTCCTTTGCATGTTAGGCCACACACCCCTAATGTAGCCAATCCTAATGAGTTTCTGCTGTTGGATGTGGCCTGTTAGGCTAATGAGCTCCTGCTGGGTGTGGCCAACTCAGGAGCCAGCCGGAACTTCGTTCCTGTGTGTTCCTGCCCAAAAATTGCCCTGTTTACCTCCATGCCATGAAAAGATGCAGTTGCCTATTTCTATCCGTTAAGTTTCTATTAAAGGAACAGGATTTTTTCTTCAGGCTTTTTGGCAACCCTTTTTCCACATGAGCAACAGGTCAGGAGCAGCTCAGGGTTTCATGGTCTTCATGACAATGATGGGCCTCTTTCAAGTAATAACAGGCTCCCCCACACTGCAGGTTACCCTCATTATCTGGTGTTTTGCTCTGAGCAGGGAGAAGATGATCTGAAGGTGTGGTTGAGTTTGAGGACTGTCTCCTTGTCATGGACAGTTCACTATTTCTGGGGTTTAATCTTCCCAAGCCTCAGCAGCGGTGGGAGATCAATGATCTGCCCCCACTGGTGTGACAGACTACATTTAAAACACTGTTTTCCTAATGCAGTAAAATCAGAGAAGGGAGTTGAATAGTTAACTCTGCCCTAGAATGTTGAGCTTGGGTGGCAGGGTGCTCCTTTTCTCTGACTGGCCAGCACCAGCTGAGGGAAATATAAAAATCAGCTGTGTGCTGAGGAGAGAGATAGTTAGTTTTGAGCTCAGGAGCAGATACTGTTCGGTAAAGTAAAAGTTCAGCTTACATGAGTGGATGTTTTACGAGTCTGACTAAAAGTCAGAAGGATAGAATAGAATTGAATAGAAGGAGAGACTGCTGGTCTTAATTGTGTTCAACATAACCTGAGAAGAATTCCATCTAAAAATTCAGAGTCTAGTGTCAGCTAAAGCTGAAGTACGTTTTCACACAGATGCCAAGTGACTGGGTAGCAGGCTGAAGCTCGCAATCAGGCCAAAAGGAATAGGGCTATATTTTCAGGAAAGAAATATAAGTCCTGTCCAGTTATACAGGAAATTGGCACTGAGGCAATCCCTGGTCTGTTGTGAAAATAAATGGTGATACACTACTCAGGAGAAAGAAGACACATTGTGATTTCAGAAAGGGGAGAATAGTCTAATACACTAAAAGAGTGACCTTTACAGAAAACCTGAACAGTTATTAGGAAACTATATGCAGAAACATTGTAACTGAAACAAAAGTACTTAGTCAACCAACTCTCACTGATAAGAACCAAGAATTTGTAAAAATAAGCTGCTACAACACCATCTTGTCTATCAACTGAAAAATATATGGTTTTACCAACAATGTTTACCTCAGCCTTTCCAATACCTAACTACCGCATACCATCCCTGCCTATTAAATAAAATCTTTATTATTGTTCACTGTTACACAGGCTCCAGTGCCATTTTAAGTGATCTAAAAAGAGGGATCCTATTTTCTCCTGACAAGTTCCTGGGCTGGGCAAAAGCCAAATTAGATTCAGTCAAAGGGTGGGACATTCCAATTTATAAAGCTGCAAATATCATGCTACTGGGGGGGGGGGGCTAGCTCAGTACCTGAAGGGTACTAAGAATTTTGGCAGGAAAAATCTGCCTCGGACTTCTGGGCTTTGGCGCTTTAAAGATGGCCACATCTTCTCGCAGCTCCAAGAGACGTGTGCCATGAATCAGAGGATAGGAGGGGGAGCAATATTTTGTGCTCTCCATGGAGCCCTTGTGAAATGGGCTTCTAGCCAGGGGGCTTCTGGAGAGTCCTTCCTTCGGCCGACAGCCAATATAGGGGGGCTACTCTCTGCCCTGAAGGTCCTGCCCTGATTCCCAGCATTGGACTCAAAGCGCACGCCGGAACAAGCGTATGGAGGTTTGGCGATTTAACTCTGCCCAGCGAGATCCCAGGGAGACCTGCTGGATCGTCCTGAAGACTGATGAGTGAGTTAAAGTTGAAGCGAGATATCGAAGCCCTGATGCGAAGCTCCTCCAATACAAGCGGGAGGCGGGAGGGGACGCCCTACCCCTTAAACGACCTAATGAAGCAGAAACACAAGGGGGGGGACTGAGCATGCAGTGGCATGGATTATAACAGAAAGATGAGCAGAGAACTTTTCAAAAAAATAAGCGTTTACAGACCTCTGAGACTTTGGCAACTTTGTTCAGTAAATGTAAACATCCCCCCAAGATGGCGATCGGAGACTTTGAGGAAGGCAGTACCCAAGCTTTCCTCAGGAAGAAGGAGATCAGAGGGTTAGGTCAGGTGACCTAATCATTGATTCTTCCTACAGCTCAAAATTGCTCACCCTCTGCTGGCTAACGCGGTGTACTGGACGGAACCAGCTCTAAATGTTGCTGTACTTTTAAAGGGACAGTGTCTATACCAAGAAGCAGTGAATCTTTGATCACAGAGGAAATTAAGACTGAATGGAGACTCTAAAGTTTAGCTTATATTGGATAGTTGCAGGCAGATTAAAAAGCGATTTCAGAGCAAAGGGCTTGGCCACCCTTTCTTCATAAAATCTGCCTACAAAATGAACGGTCGGATTCTCCAACCAGCATGTGTTGGAAGCAACAAAAGGAAGGACCCCTATAATCTAAGACAAGCAAGAAAGTGAATGAAAGTCCTGGGGAAAGCGGTATTAATTGGACAGAGCCTGTTATATTGAAGCTGATAGTGAAAGAAGATTTAACAGAGAAGGAAGAGGATAAATCTGTGTGATTATATAGACTGAGGGAACCTTGGCTCCACAACGTTATATCTGTGTGGGGGGGAAGCATATAGGGAGATGTCGAACTTTTTCGAGGTCTATATCCTTGTTAATTAGCTATGGAATTACTCTGTCTAGCCTGATAAGCTGGTTTCGACAACTGAAGTGATGATTGATGATACTCCTCATATCTGAAAGTAATTGTTAAGAGTAACAAATCTTTTCTTTAAGCAGTTTGTAACCTTCAACACTTGGGCTTTTAGTGCCTGCTTTTTCTTTCTCCCATAGCTTGTAGTTTCCCCTCCCCTTTTTGTTGTAGTTTTGTAGTTTTTTTAGAAATGCAAATTTAAAAAATCCCCTTCGGGGGGCCAAAGAAAAGAAAAGAAAAGAAAAATCTGCCTCACGGTGAAGAAGAAACAGTGAAGATAAGCATGTCTCCTTGTCATGGACAGTTCACTATTTCCGGGGTTTAGTCTTACCAAGACTCAACAGCAGTGGGGGATCAGTCATCTGCCCCTACAGCTGGATGGATCTGACTGGTTTTCAGATAGCATTACAGGATTTTCCTGTTGATATGGTCAGTGCTCCTGTCGATGTTCTGGTTGACCTCTGGAATGAAGAAATAATCAATGCAATTGATGTGATTGCTCCTAGGTATCCTTTCTTAGGTCTAAGAGCCTGGGTAGCTCCTTGGTTCACTGAAGGGCTGTGGATGGTGAAAGACAAGGGATGATACAATGACAGTGTAACAAATCAGATAAGGCACAGGATAGAGCTTATTTTAAAACATATTCTGTGGCAGTGATGGCAGCAAAGAAATAGTATTTCTTTGCCACCACTGCATCTGCACAGTGTAGACCTGTGAATCTCTTCTGGATGGTCAGGGGCCTTTTGAGTTCTGGCCTACAGGAAGAGGGGGCTGTTCTGCAGCCTGCTGCAATCATTTTGTGAAACACTTTGCAAATGAAATCTCTTGCATGCATTCCAACTTGGACTCTGCATTAAGTGTAACAGGATCAGATGGTTCCAGGGTGCTGACTTCCAGTTGTGTGGGATACCCCTTACCTGTTCAGTCTGAGGATATGGACAGGGTTCTCGGAAGTTTGAGATCTACCACCATCTTGAATGACTCTTGCCCCTCCAGGCTGCTTAAATCTACTGGAGGGAGCTGGTGGCCCGTGCCCACGAGACAGTAAATGCCTCCTTGAGAGGGGGTGGCCCCCTTTGCCTTGAAGCGGGCAGTGGTGCATCCACTCCTAAGGAAACCTTCTTTGGCCTAGGAGAGTTAAATAATTACTGTCCAGGCTCAAATGGATCATTCTTAAAAAAGGTGATTGAGTTGATTCTGACTGGAAGCATTGGGGTTCCTGAATGATGTGGATTATTTGGATCCATTCCAATCCAGTTTCAGGCCTGGTTATAGAACTCGTGATAACCTGCATTGGGAGATGGACAGGGTGAGTGCGACCCTGTAAATTCTCCTTTCGGACTGCCTTTTGTGGTTGGAACTGGAAGTACTGTGTTGTAGTGGTTTTGGTCCTACCTTGAAGGCAGGTTTCAGAGTATGGCACTGGAGGACTGATGCTTGGTCCCTTGGCCTCTGACTGGTGGGCTCCCACAAGGTCCTATCTTGTCCCTCGTGCTTTTCAGCATCTGTGTCAAACCACTAGGAGATGCAATCTGGAGATTTGGGCTGAGTTGCCACCAGTATGTGGATGACACTGAGCTCAATCTCATTCTTCCAGTAGATCCCAGGGAAGCTGTGGTAACTGTGAACAGGTGCCTGGAAGCAGTTTTGGTACAGATGAGGGCTAACAAGCTGACACTTAATCCTGATAAAACAGAGGTGCTACTGGTGGGGGAAAGTTTGACCCAGGAATTGAGATGCCTCTTGTTCTGAATGGGGTTACACTCCCGCAAAGGAGCAGGTTTATAGCCTGGGGCTGCGGCTAGACCTAGGGCTTCTGTTGGATTAACAGGTGGCAGCAGTGGCCAGGGGCACCCTTCACCAGCTTTGGGTGGTGAACCAGCTTCTGCCATTCCTAGGGAGGAAAGATAATCTGTCTCCCTCTGTCATTGTCTTCTGCCAGCAGGTGAAGACTTTGTTTAATTTGGCATACCCCAAGTAACTCATTTTCCCTCATCCATTTGTGTGTTTATATGTGTTCATGTGTTTTAAATATTTTATGTATCTGTTTTAAACACTGGTTTAGTATTTGAAATATATTAATTGTTTTATCATTCATCACCTTGAGGTCCCTGATTTGGGTGGAAAGGTGGCATAGAAGTGGTTTTTAAATAAATAAATAATTGTAAAATCAGCAAGTTAATTCTTATTTATATAGACCAAAAAGTTGTTATTTTAAAACAATGAAACACAGTATTTTCTTCATAAGTATTAATGTTATGATCAAGCGTACAGAGTAGTCTCGCAATAGAAAATGTAATGTGCACATTATAATGTCACTGAATTTAGCAGATATCATATGGCCTTCGAACTGCACATGAAAATGGCTGTTATTAGTATTTGAAATGGACAAGTGGTAATACCTGATATTCAAGTATAATAACTTACAATATTTTATTTGCTTTTATAGAAAAATTCGAAGAGATTATCCTTCTAAAATTCTTATTCAACTGTGCGTTGCATTACTTCTACTGAACTTAGTTTTCCTCCTGGATTCATGGATTGCTTTGCATCATATCCGAGGACTGTGCATCTCAGTTGCTGTGTTTCTTCATTATTTCCTCTTGGTTTCTTTCACTTGGATGGGGCTTGAAGCCTTCCACATGTATCTTGCCCTCGTCAAAGTGTTCAATACCTATGTTAGGAAATACATACTGAAGTTCTGTGTTGTTGGCTGGGGTATGTATGCATATTTTAAATAAATATTGGTTTATCTCTCTAATTCATTCTGTGGATAAAGGGACCGTTATATCCAAAGCAATATGGTGGATACTGTTCTGGAACTGATTCATGCCCAGGAGATTTAAGTTCAAATAAACTTCAGACATAGGCTGGCCTGAGACAAGTCACTTTCTCCTTAAGCTCCTTGAAGGAAATACTGTAAGCAAATGTAACAAATGAAATGCATTTAAGTACTTCCCCCCACCCCAACTCATTTAGAAAAACTGCCATACCTTGCTTGCCTTTTGTAAAGTTAATTGAGATAATGCATTTGAAGTACTTTGAACACTTAAAACAAACTATGAAATGTTTGCTGTTACAGGTGAGTTTTCATCCCCAGGTCATTCTTTATAGCTTTTCATTGTCTTTTATGATGTGTGATGTGCACTGTATTCAGGTTGATACTTCTGTGTTAGCTTATTAATCATAATAATTTTAAGCAGTAATCTGTGTACATTATCACACAGGTAGAAACGGTGTGTTGAATCAAATGCTTCCACTAAGTGAGCAGTCATTCTCCATTGGAGGAACATTACACGCTTAGCAGAAGGAAGTGCTTGGCTCCAATTCACTACATATACTTGCAAGCAGATTTATTCAGTTTATTGATTAAATTTAATATGATACTTCTTTTATCTTAAAATAATCACATAGGAGAGAATGCCTCTCCCAGGATGGTGCTTGCCACCTTCAATTTTTAAATAACCATTTAATTAAAAAAAAGATCTGGTATACTGTTTTTGATCAAAAAGTTATTTAATTTAACTAATTTATTAAGTAATAATTGCAACCTTACTTTTTTCTCTTTCAGGTGTCCCAGCATTAGTAGTAGCTATTGTATTGGCAATAAAGCCAGATAACTATGGGCTTGAATCATACGGAAAGTTCCCCAATGGCTCATCTGATGAATTGTAAGTCAATACTGTAAATGCACTTTTTTGATTCATTGTTACAATGATAAAGGACTACCTTAAGCCTACTGCAAATCTGATTCAACAAGTGGTTTAAAAAAATCATGCATGCATGCAATATTTTCCCTGGTTAATAATTTAATGTGCAGTTGATGGAGATATATTTGATTTTTGTAATGCTCATCAGAACTGCAGTCTATGGACAAAATCCAGAAACAACCTGTAGGATGGTGTGTGCAAAACTCTCCAAGGCTTGAATGTTACAGAACAAATTGTGACTTTTTGCCTTTCAGGCTATGTGTTGTATCATTTTTTAAAATCATTATGCTTTTAACTGATATTTTCTTTCTTTTTTGCTTTCTCTCTGTTATATTTTTTTAGTTGCTGGATTAAAAATAACATTGTCTTTTACATTACCGTTGTGGGATACTTCTGCATAATATTCTTGTTGAATATCAGCATGTTCATCGTAGTGCTGATTCAACTCTGCAGAATCAAAAAGAAGAAACAACTTGGTGCCCAGCGAAAAACTAGCATTCAAGATCTCAGGAGTGTTGCTGGCCTTACCTTCTTATTGGGAATTACTTGGGGATTTGCCTTTTTTGCATGGGGTCCTGTAAATCTTATATTTATGTACCTCTTTGCCATCTTCAACACCTTGCAAGGTATGTATTGCTGGGTTTATAAAAGCAATTATATAATCCAAAGAATACTTCTAGTGTTACGGACAACTATTATGGACAACACACTAAGCATTATAAATTAAATTATTGAAAAGTTTATGAAAATGGTTCATTAATGGTATCTATCATTGTGGAGGTAGGCTAAAATCTATAATGCCATTGCAGGTACATGCTGATTCTGTAACTCACAGTTTGTAGATTTTCTGTCTATATGGGGTCTTGTCCGTGGGCTAATAAATTCTGAAGAATGATTGCTGGCTTGTCAAAATCTGGTATGAGTATAAAGGTCCCATTAAGACATCTTACTGAATTACACAGCAGATATTCATAAATGGAGTTATACTGAATTTAAATACAGCAGCAAGGTTGATTTTTTCTAGATATTGGAAGACTGGGGTTTTTTTTTCCTTGGATGCAGCAGTACTTTGAGAAAATAAAGTAGATGTATCCTTGATCAGGGAGCTGCGGTGGCTCAAATGGTTAAGACGCTGAACTGCAGGCTGTGGAAGGTCAGTAGTTCAGCAGTTCGAGACCCGGGTGCCGCATGATGGAGTGAGCTCCCATCTCTAGTTCCAGCTCCTGCCAACCTAGCAGTTCAAAAGCAAGAAATTGCAAGTAGATAAATAGGTACCACTTCGGTGGGAAGGTAACAGCGTTCCGTTCGCCTTGGTGTTTAGTCATGCCGGCCACATGACCACGGAAATTTCTTCGGACAGCGCTGGCTCTTCGGCTTTGAAACGGAGATGAGCACCGCAACCCTAGAGTCGGATTCGACTGGCTTTCGAGCAAGGGAACCTTTACCTTTACCTATCCTTGATCAGACACTGCTTTGCAAAGTAACATAGATGTTAGGGAAGTAAATTCAATATTATTTCTTTATATGTTGAAAGGAGGCAAATGGAACCTAATCTGTTTTCCAGTTCTACTTTTTCTGGGGTTCAGGTGGTGCTCTAACAAGCAGAATATCATTGTAACTTTAATGGTTGTTCTGTTTGTTTCTGGCGGGTATAAAATAAATAAATAAATAAATAAATAAATATATTGGTCTTTTATGTGGTTGGCCATGATTGTGAACAAATTGTTTTGTTTTTGATAATGTACATTTCTAAATTTGAAAAATATTAATTAAACATTCCTGAAACCACTTAAAGAAACCATATAACGGTCCTGATATTTACTGTTCCAAGATTTATTCAGATGGGTAGCTGTGTTGGTCTGAAGCAGCAGAACAAAGTTTGATTCCAGTGGCATCTTTAAGACCAATGAAGTTTTATTCAACTAACCTCAAGGGTGGGGGTCAGCCGTTAGGAAGGGCCACTCAGAGCCAAGATGCATATCCAGAGCTGAAATTGGATCAGGTGGCCAGCAGTACCCCCAGTGTACATGGGAGAACAGAGACTCAGGGTGTGCACCCTTCTTCACATACATTGAAACAGATTTCCTCAAATATTACATGCAGGTGGAAACTAACCCCCCCCACACACACACCTGATATTTGAGGAAATCTGTTCTTTCAGAACACTTAGCTGTATGCATCTAGGCCTAGTAATTTGTCAGTTTTTAATTTCTCCATTAGTCATATGACCTCTCTTATCACCTCAATTCAACTCAGGTCTTTCAACACCCCTCCTGAAATCAGTGGTTATGGACTGGGCAAGCACCTCCCATATTCCACAGTGAAGACAGATACAAAAAATGGCCTCACTGCCTCCCTGGCTGTTTTTCTGCTACGAATGTATTTGAAGAAATTTTTATTGTTGGTCTTTGTTTTTTGCAATATATTTCTCATAGTCCTTTGTTGCCTGTTTGATCATCAACTTGCATTTTCTTTGCCAAAGCCTGTGCTCCCTTTTATTTACTTCACTCGGACTAGCCTTCCATTGCTTAAAGGAATCCTTCTTACCTTTTACTACTTCCAATACTTTGTTCGTTAACCACTCAGGCCTTTTTTAAATACCTATTTGTACTTTTCCTAACCTGCAGTATACATTTTATTTGAGCTTCCAGGATTGTAGAAAGAAAATCTGAAATCTTTTCTATATGATAAGGAGAATGTGACAGCAGAAACTCTTCTCATTCACTCCTGAATGTCCTGGCAGAATTAACATTCAGAGGTCATTTCTTGGGGGAACGCTGGGGAACGCAGTTCCCCCGGGTGAGGTATGGGGGGCGGGGCACATGACGAAGCCCCGCCCCCGCTTCCGGCTGCCCCGCTTCCGGCCCTCATTCAGCCAGGAGCCTTGCCCTCCCGCCGGCCTTGCATGTCCACTGCCGGGCCCCTCATGGGGCTCGGCAGTGGAGCTGCAAGGCCGGCACCGGCGGCCGGGACCGTTGGAGGCGGGGTGTGTGGCCTTATGACACACTTCCAGTGATGTCAGGGGGTGTGGCATATGCTAATGAGTTATGCTAATGAGTTCCACTAGCTCTTTTTCTACGAAATGACCCCTGTTAACATTAATATCTTCCTTGAATTGCAAAGCAGTCCAAATGTGGAATTGTGTGTTCTCCAAACTTTCTTCACACAAATATTTTGAGCATAAACTCACTCACAAAAAGAAATGAGCTCCTAGGTCAAAATGGTGATCACAGCTTTTTTATAGGATGATGGCAACTGTAATCAAAAGTTTGGTTGTATGACAAGGCCATGCATCCTGATTAAACATCTTTAAAGTCACAAAACAAAAATTCAGTGCCTTGCTCTAATCTTGTAACATGTTATTCTACAGGGTTTTTCATCTTCATCTTCTACTGTGTAGCAAAGGAAAATGTTCGTAAGCAGTGGAGACGATATCTGTGTTGTGGAAAATATAGGCTGGCTGAAAATTCTGGTAAATGATATATTTTTGTTCTTTGATTGTATCATAAGTTATAATAGTCAAGTCACCCAGCTCTGAGGACTCTGGTGATTGGAGCTGTGAAGAGGGCAAGACAGATCTTTCTACAAACCGGAAAAAGATCCTACGTTTGCAGAAAAAAATATAAAATAAAAAATACATGGAAAGGGGGTGGTAAAAAAACCCAAAATGATAAACAGAGCACATGTAGTTTTAAGCAACAAATTTCCTCAGTGGCTGTTGCTAGGCAACCGCAGTATTCCAGGGCTGGTTCTGTCAGTAAAAGGAATAGGGAGGGGGCAAGGTCCTTTCCAAAACCATAATTAGCTGAAACACTTCATATGATCCATCTCATCTTTGTGCTGAAACAAAGATTTCACTTTCAGAGTCTTTCTAGAGACATTGTGTATTTTCAGGGTGCCTTGAGTTAACCAGATGTTCTTAGGGAGAAAAAAAATTCTAGTGTTGGATCCAATGATTTGATTTGGCTAAAAGTAGAGTCTTCCTCTGAGACAAGAAACCTTCCCGCCAGTAGGGCATCTCTCTTCTGTTGGAGAAAGTCTCCACCATTAGTGGAATGCAGGGGTCATTTCGTAGAAAAAGAGCTAGGGGGACTCATTAGCATAACTCATTAGCATATGCCACACCCACTGACATCACCGGAAGTGTGTCCTCCCCACAGCCGGCGGCGACCTCCAGCGGGCACCAGCAGGGAGCTCCAGGCCCCGCCCTCCTGCACCTCACCCGGGGGGATGGCGTCCCCCCGCGTCCCCCCCCCAAATGACCCCTGGTGGAATGGAAACTTCAGTTTCAGAAGATAAAAGAGGAGGTGCATTTAGGTTTCTTTTAAATTTTAAGTAACTCTTGTATCTTTGAGATAGTAAACAACAAAATGCACACTTTCTTGAGCACCACAATGAATACACTATTATAAACTAAAAAAAGCTACACTTATCAAAGACAGAATATGGAAAATTTGATATGTATGTAAACATTGGAGCACATACATATTGTAAAATGTGATACATGTACAATCATTATAAAAACATAGCATAACATCAAAAATACTGTACTTAGAACTCAGATTTTTATTGCATTGAAGTAAGCTTTAACATACTACACTATTGTCTGTTTTATGTATTCTCCAGATTGGAGTAGAACTGCTACTAATGGTTTAAAGAAGCAGAATGTTAACCAAGGAGTTTCGAGTTCTTCCAATTCTTTACAATCAAACAGTAACTCTACTAATTCTACCACAATGCTAATGAATAATGATTATTCAGTGCTCGCGATTGGGAATGGTATGTATACTTAAATTACCAATTTTCCAAATTATATTCTTATAATATTAAAAGGGGCTTGGCATCTTGACAAATTAAAGTGGACAATAGATCAATTGTACTAGATGGATGAACTTTAGAAGGCATATTATTTGTTTGAACAAATATTTTATGTAACAGCATGTGTCTTGAATCCTTTAAATCCTTAATGTGAGATGTTCATTTAAATACATTGTACTATTGTTTACTATTATGGCTAAAATAAGTTATGTAATATACCATTATGGCTAAAATATTATGTAATATTCAGATATATCAAAACAAGTTGGTTGAATGAAAATACTTTTCTCTCTGGATAGAAACAAACAGAATTTTTGATAATACTCTTTTGACAATAAAAATCACCTCCATTTTTTAGGGTCCATTTATTCATTATGTGAATGGCTTGGAAGCCATTCCATGGGTGAACTGATGCTGAGGAACAGTGCCTTGCCATAGCTACATTTTAAGGGAAATGTTTTTTTTAATTTTCAGGTAACATCACTAGTGAGAAGAATGGTGTTTCTTTTAATGTGCAGAATGGTGATGTGCGACTTCATGAATTTTCAGGAAAACAGCTAGCATTTCAAGAAACTGACGAAACAGACCCTAAAAAATCTCGCATTACAGTGAGAAGGACTTCAAAGAGAGGAAACCTGCACTTTATTGAACCAATGTGATTTTTTTAAAGTCCCCTTTGTTTCATAGTGTGAATACAGATATATTTTAACTGTTTTACATAATGTGAGAAAACAAAAAATGACATTATTTAATATACAATAGTAAAATTGAAGGCAGCCTTGGATTTTGAAACAGCATTAACTAAGATTGTCAGAGTTTTTATTATGATTTCTATTAATGTCAGTGGTTCTTATTGACAAGGTACTTTAGATGCAGCATCATAGCTGTAAGCCAACTGAATTTTTTGGAAGATCCTTTACATTCAACTTGCTGTTAGGACTAACCTTAAACAGTATGCAATAATGTTGTACAAAAAAAATAATTGTAAACTAAACTTTACAGCAGATGCTCAAACTGAGTTTCATAGTAATCTGTGATGCCTGCATCTTCCTTTTAAGAAGTTGTAGTCACAGACACATAGCACTGTATATATGGAAAATAACATCTACCTTTTGATTACACTATAGTTTTATATTTATTTCTTGTAAATTAAATTTAATATTCCTTTGTATATAAAAAGTTGTGTTGGATTTTAAAACATTATTGTAATTATGAATCTGTACAGTGCTAATTATTTCTGTTAATTGGGAATCTTTTACACTCGAAATTTATTCTGTATGTGAAATAACTCAAAATAGCCACATACAAAAGCTACAGGAAGACATCGGATTGTAAATAAGAATTTTGTTGCTGCAAAAGCTCTGATTGCCTCTTTCTTGAGTGCTGAATATGAAACCAGTTTTGCCCTCTCAAGGCAGTTGTTTCAAAGGGAGGTCTCCCTTCACTCAAGGGTGGGGGAGGGAGATAAAAATTTGGACTCCCTTTCATGGTCACATAAGGGAGAAGGTGAAAGTATACCTTCTGTTTGCCCTTGGAGAATGGATGAAGGATTTATTGATTCTTCTGTGGGTTGAGGACTCCTTGTGCTAGCCTGGGGGCAGCAGTGCACATGAGCCACCATAGCTAGATCCAATTTTTGATGCTGAAGGCAAGTGCAGATCCTTTTGACCATAGATATTTTCTTGTAAGGATGGGAGTTCTATTTTTTCCCCTTTTTTGTTACCAGAATGTCTGTATGTAGTGGACTCACTTGATTACTATATACATGTGTTTATTATATATGATCGCTGAACAACTAACTTTACCAAAGTTTATATTCTTCAAATCTATTAATGCTTTCTCAGTAAACCTGTGTAGGTTATTTCTCAAGCTTCTCTTTTTTTAACCAAATATAGAGACTTAACCTTTGTACGATACTTTTAACAGATGGACACACAGAATATTTCTGAATGTTACACAAGTGGATCATGCCCACCATGCATTTTCTTAATAAAGATACATGAAATAATAAAATGGGAAGACATTACCATTTGCCATTCTCGTAGTAAAGTGAGCTATTGCTTGGTCCTTGAATTTGTAATCATCCCAAGATTATGGATTTTTACAGACTAACGAGCCAAAAGAACAAAACTGGTTAGGGACTCTGTTAAGTACTAGTCTCTAGGCACCTGGAAAATTGCCAAAATTTTATTTTAGCATTAACATGGGAATTGTCATATACACTCATGGGATAGGGTAAAGTATAAAATAAATAAATAAATAAATAAAAATAAATAATACTGAAATTTACATTTATACTGTTTTACTATTATACTTCCTAGAAATAACTGAATAGCAAACAGTGTCCTGTTTTATGTCAGTACTATAAAAATGCAAATAGCCCTAGCCAGGATAAGGACAATAGCCTTGGTCACATCTTAGTTATAGAGTTTGGGAGGCTGAAAGAATGAACTTTTATTTTTAGTACAGGAACAGACAGTGAGATAATAAAACCTCTGCACATGAGGAAAAAGCTGTCTTACTGTTAGTTGTTTTACTGGAAGCCACTTGTCACACCTGGATTCTATCCTGAGCACATGTTGCTAGGCCATATGGGGAGAGCCCCAACAACAGTAATGAATGTTCTCTAAACACCTGCAATTCCAAGAATTAAGAGCCTATCCTTATGTATCAGTTTAGGGATATGTCAGAGTAAGGATTAAGAGGACTGCTCAGTCTGTTGTGTTTTCCTTGCTCAGTCTGTTGTGTTTTCATATGCTTTGTGTCCTTTATATTTTCTTAATAAAGTTCTTAATAAATTTCCTTTCATTTTCAAATGTGGTCAGTCTCACCTCTGACCCACATTAAAGTCCCTGTTCAGTCATACATATCAAGAGTGGACAGGGAGGGGGCAGTGGTTGGTTGCTACTGCCCTAGTGTGCAAGTAAGAACACTTAGTTCCTGGGAAGTGAGTGCAGGTAACAAGGGAAACTTGAGAACAAATTGGAGTCTTTAAAAGACAATATATCAGAGGGTATCTGCTGCCAGCCCTTAGGAGGTAATGTGCCCTGTAATTGACTAGCTGGTGATGGTGATCTCCAGGGAGGAAAGAGAAGAGAGCCTCATAGAAGCCTTAACTGAGAATGAGACTCAGAATGGCAGCATAGCTTTCTCACTCCTATGTGGGCACAAACAAGCCATTTGCCTACATGGTAGTGGAAACGTAAATTATTCAAGAAGAAAAGGGGTTTATTCAACTCTGCTTGTGAATATAATTCTATTCCCATGCATTTTACAACCAATTATGATTAGTAATTAGTACACCAGTTTGGTGTAGTGGTTAAGTGCGTGGACTCTAATCTGGGAGAACCAGGTTTGATTCCCCACTCCTCCACTTGCACCTGGCTGGATGACCTTGGGCAAGCTGTAGTTCTAATAAGAGCTTTTCTTGGAAAAGAGCAGTTTTTGTCAGAGCTCTCATAGCCCCACCTACCTCACAGGGTGTCTGTTGTGGGGAGGGGAAGGGAAAGGAGTTTGTAAGCCGCTCTGAGACACCTTTGGGTAGTGAAGGGCGGGGTATAAATCCAATCTCTTCTTCTTCTAGTAAAATCGAGGATAGATACGTAGATTCTGAGAATCAGGAAATATATTTATACTAGAAGCAGTTGCCTGAATGATTCAAATAAAAGATAAAAAGATTAAAATACTCAAAAGATTAAAAAAGAAAAAAGTTGTTTAAAAGATTTAAATCAATCTACACTTTGACAGACATATTGGCCATACAAGAGGAGAATTGTAAGATGATTTATCAAGATCCCTGGTCCATAAGCTGGTGCCATGCCAATACAATACTAGCATGCCTGAGCAAGTAAGATTTAAGGCAAGTGCTGAAGGTATTTCAGGGCTAGCACGTCTTTACCAATGTTCAGGGGTTCCAACAATTGCAATCACAGGTAGTTAACAGCAACAAGAACTGTAAAGAATTAAGGAAACAGAATAACAACTGGGTAATATTTAACTAGGATATTTCTGTTTGCAGCTTGCCAGTTAATGCACTGGTTCCAGTGCCCTTCTTCCCAAGACTCTCTTAACAGTCCATGTTGAGCATCAATCTGATAGCTGGAATCCAATTTTTACAATCCCTAATTATAGCTTTCTAGCTCTCAAAGGCCTGTTCCTGATTGCATTTCTCTCTCAGATTTTTTTTTCTTTTCCGGCCTTGCTATTATAGAGTTCGTGATGGCTACCATCGACGCTCTCTTCCCCTGGCCAGCACAGATATTCTGTAGGTGTCTTTCAGGTGTCCCTCCAGCATCTGGTGCAGTTGTTAATTCAAGTTTCAGGGCAACAGGGCTTCTCTTCCTAGTTGTTAGAGGTGGTGGCGGCTCCAAAAGCCTGGCGGAAGAGCTCCGTTTTACAGGCCCTGTAGAACTGTAGTAGGTCCTACAGGGCCCTGATCTCCTCCGGGAGCTCATTCCACCAGGACGGAGCCGCCACCAAGAAAGCCTGTGCCCTGGTTGTCACCAGCCTAGCCTCCTAAAGGCTTGGGTGGACCAGAGGATTCTGGGCCCCTGAATGCAGTGCTCTCTGGGGAACACGTGGAGAAAGGCGGTCCCTCAGGGATGTAGGTCCCTGACCATAAAGGGCTTTAAAGGTAAGAACCAGCACCTTGAAATGAATTTGGTATGCTATTGGCAGCCAGTGCAATGCCTTCAGTGCAGGTTGGATGTGCTCCCAGATTGGGAGTCCCATCAGCAGCCTGGCCGCAGCATTTTGCACCAGCTGCAGCTTCCGGATTTGAGACAAGGGCAGCCCCATGTAGAGAGCATTACAGTAGTCCAATCTTGAGGTGACCATTGCATGGATCACTGTTGCCAAGTCACTGCGTTTGAGGAAGGGAACCAACTGCCTAATAAGCTGAAGATAGTAAAAGGCTGCCTTGGCAGTGGCTGCTACCTGGGCCTCCATTGTTAAGGAGGCGTCTAGGAGCACTCCCAGACTCCTAACCTCTATCGCTGGAACCAGAGGTGCCCCATCGAAGGTCGGGAGCGGGATCCCTACCCACGGACTGCCCTGACTCAGGCACAGGACTTCCGTCTTCGTCAGATTCAGTTTCAGCCAGCTCAGCCTAAGCCAACCAGCCACGTCTCGTAATGCCCGGTCTAGATCTTCCAGTTTGGAGTCGGACTGGCCGCGCAACATTAGATAGACTTGGTTCTAAATGGGGTTTGAGACCTGGTGATAGATGTAGATGTTGCTGCATCAGTTGGGAACAGTGACCACCATACTATTAAGTTCAACATTCATGTCAATGGAAAGTTAGCCCAAAGTCCAAAGCTTTAACATTTGATTTTGAAAGTGGGAACTTTACAAAATGAGGGGAATAGTTAAAGGATGATGAAGAGTCAAATCCCTAGAAGGTTCTGGAAAGCTATTTAAAACCACTCTGATTGAAGCTAGATAGAATGCATTCCTCAGGTAGGGAAAGGTACTGTTAAGTCTAAAAGAATGTCTGCATGGTTAACAACACAAATTAAGAAAGTTGTAAAAAGCAAAAAGGCTTCTTGTAAAAAGTGAATGGTCTTCCCTAATGAATTGAATGAAAGGGACCACAAACTCTGGCAAAAGAAATATAAATTAATAATTAGGCACACAAAAAGAGAATTTGAGGAGTGGATTGCTAAAAGCATCAAGACAAATAATAGGCACCCTCCTCTAGTGGGATGTGCAGCAGAGGCATCGGCGGTGGCAGCAACGGAGCGGCGATGGTGGAGTGGCAGGTGGAGCGAAGGAGCGGCTGAGGAGTGCCCTGCGAGCGCAGCGTGAGTGGCAGAATCCGGCAGAGGCGGAGCCATGGAGGTACGGCGGTGTGTCGGCACAGCACGACGGAGCCGAAAAGGACGATGGTTGGAGCTGCGGCGGTCGCAGGGCCGTGCACTGGAGGAGCCCGCAGGAGGAAGCCACAGAACAGGAAGAAATCTGCCCCAGGACATTGGAAGTGGAGCACCAACATCCGAGGCCACCGGAAGAAGCCAGGCTCCAACAACAAGCCCTGCTGCCGGGTGCTGGTAGGAAGTCACCCCCCGTATAATTGTGGCCTTAGTTAGGAACCACTGATTGTGTGTAAGCCGCTCAGAGACCCTTTGAGGTTTGAGCGGGATATAAATTGAATGATAAATAAATAATATGTATATATATATATATCCAGAGCAGTGAAACAGCCAGAGAAGCAGTTGAGTACATCAGCAAAGATTCCTGAGGAAACTTGGCAGTCATGGGGTAAGAGAACAAGTTCTCTTATGGATTAAAACTTAGTTATATGACAGAAAGCAAAGAGTAAAAAGTAATAGACAAATCTGACAATGGAGGGAAGTCAGCAGTGGGGTCCCACAGGGTTCAGTATTGGGGCCGATACTATTTAATTTGTTCATAAATCATCTGGATCTAGGGGTGAGCAGTGTGGTGGCCAAGTTTACAGATGACACAAAATTATTCAGGATGGTTACTGAGTGACTGAGAAGAGCTTCAAGAGGATCTCTACAAACTGGGCAGCAATGTGGCAAATGAAGTTTGATGTTGGTAAGTGTAACTGGAACAAAAATACCAGCTTCAAGTATATGTTAATTGAGACTGGAAAGAGATCATGGGGTCATATAGCTAGCTCAATGAAAGTTTCAACCCAGTTTGCCACAGCAGTAAAAAAGGCAGGGCTTTTTTTGCAGAAAAAGCCCAGCAGGAACTCATTAGCATAATAGGCCACACCCAGCACCAGCAACTCATTAGCATATTAGACCACACCCTTACAGCACAGCTCATTAGCATATTAGGCCACGCCCCATGCCTTCCCTTGGCTTGTCCGGGCAAGCCCCCCCTTGAAGGGAAGGGAAGGCTGGGGAAGGCACAGGGAGGCATTTAAATCCCTCCCCGATTCTTCCAGCCTCCCCCGACCCTCCCGCCTTGGAGTCGCCGGAGGGGGGTTGCTCTCTAGGCCTTCCCTCCGTAGCCACGCATGCAGAGATTTTGGCTGTAGTGGGCATGGCCAACTCTGAAGCCAGCTGGAACTCCGTTCCTGTGCGTTCCTGCCCAAAAACAGCCCTGAAAAAAAGCACACTCTATGCTGAGGATTATTAGGAAAGGGACTGAAATTTAAACAGCCAACATGCACCTGTATAGATCTATGGTGTAGCATTATTTGCAATACTGTACACAGCTCTGGTCATTTTCTCAAAAAGGACATTGCAGAACTGGAAAAAGCATTGAAGGATTACATTATAGTCAAAGAGATCAATAGTCTCAGAGATTTATGAAAACCATATATTTAGTGCTTCATCACTCTTCTAAGCAATTAAAGACAGCGTGGGTGCTCTGTGGAGTTGTGTGTGTGTGTGTGTGTGTGTGTATGGCATATTTTATATGGAAATAAAAATACTACAAGAGAAAAGTCCAGCCCTGAATTTAGCCTCAGGATAAGGAAAGCTTGTTCTCATCAGCTACAAGAAGTTAAATTTACCAAACAAAAGGGGTAATCAATACCAGAGGTATACAATACAGAAGTTCCAATATTCCAAAACAATATTGTTCAGGTTGCTGGATAAAAACATTCAGTAGACAAAAGACAAATAATGGAAATTCCAAAAATACTGTTAATGACATAGTTGATTTCTGAGAGAAAAAATTCTGTACTGGGGTCCCCAACTTTGTCATGCTGGCAGACGTTTTTGCCATTTTAAGAAATGCTAGCAGGCACCACCACAAACTGGCTAACATGAGGTGGCACCAAGTATCATTCTGTGATGGAGGCACCTGCTTCCAAATGAGTTCTGCGCCAAGGAGGTAGAGGAAAGCCAGGGGCTGTTGTTTGCTTTGGGGAAGAGATGCTGTTGGCTTTTTTTGGTGTCCAAATAAATTATGTCCCCCAGTAGGCCACAGGGAAAGGCTACCAAACTCGGAGACATGGCCAAGCCTGTTGTTTCTGTTCCATTTTTCTGTTCAAGATCCTTTGGATTTTATCTCCAAAAGCAGTTATCAGGTGCCAGCAAACACATCACCAGGCACCCTGGGGATTGCTGGCATAATAAACAGAAGGAACAAGAACCCATTTCTAAGTCACTTACTGAAGTAAATTCCAATTGCCATGTCACTAGGGAAACATACTGAACTGTTCTATTTATTGGAAAGTGGAGTGATTTCAGATGTGGAATGGCATAAGCAGGCAAAAGTCATACGGCATCTGAAATCATTCCACTTTCCAATAAATAGGACAGATGGACTCCCATTCTAGTTATATCTGAAGAAGTGAGCAGTGACTCAAGAAAGCTCCTACCCTGCCACATATTTTGTTAAGTCTTTAAGGTGCTGCTGGACTCTTGCTCTTTTCTACTGCTACAGAAAGACAAACACAGCTACCCATCTTGATCTGTTTCATTCCGACAATTTGTGTCTTTCCTACAATTACTCTGGCACCTCACAGACACCTTCTGGGTTGCACACCTTTTACATTTGCTAATCTCCAGGTTTGGTCCAGAGATCTCCTAGAATTACAACTATCTCCAGGCTATCAGTTCCCATGGAGAAAACTGGGGCTTTTGAAGGTGAACTCTATGGCAGTATACCCAGCTGAAGTCCTCCCCCCCCCCCAAACCCTGTTCTCCCAATCTCCATCTCCAAATCTCCAAGAATTTTCCAACCCAGAGTTGACACCGCCAACCGTAGGACCACCTGAAAGGGGTGCTAGACCCCCTCGGGGGGGGGGGGGGGAATCCCTGCTTTTGTGGGGTACTTCCCTGCTGCCAGCCAGCTGGCCGGCACGGGTAAATCCCACTCCCAAGTGGCCCATAAGGCCCCCCCCCATGTCACGATGTGATGACAGCTTTCCGGAATGGACCCAGGATCCAGGAACGGACCCAGGATTCCCCCACCAGCTGCCAGGAAGGACCTCAACGCATGCATGCACTCCAGAACACACTCCCTAAGCATCTGACTTCAGCGGTTTTACAAGGGTGTAATCTCTTTAGCGGAGCTGTGGTGGCTCAAGTGGTTAAGACGCTGAACTGCAGGCTGTGGAAGGTCAGTAGTTCAGCAGTTCGAGACCCAGGGTGCCGCATGATGGAGTGAGCTCCCATCTCTAGTTCCAGCTCCTGCCAGCCTAGGAGTTTGAAAGCAAGAAATTGCAAGTAGATAAATAGGTGCCACTTCGGTGGGAAGGTAACAGCGTTCTGTGCACCTTGGTGTTTAGTCATGCCGGCCACATGACCACGGAAATGTCTTCGGCTTTGAAACGGAGATGAGCACCGCAACCCTAGAGTCGGATTTGACTGGCTTTCGAGCAAGGGAAGCCTTTACCTTTAATCTCTTTAGCACTGTGCTGGTAAACACTGGGGTTGCCAGCCTATGCACAATAGGACAATGGGACTTCTGAATATATATGTTTCAAATTGCATGTATATATGGATAGTTTTCAGAGAGTAACCATGGGATCTTGACTCTCCAAAGTTTATATCCCCAAAGTCTTGTTGGTCTCTAAGGTGCTCCTGGACTCAAATCTAATATATGTGGGTTTATATCTCACATGACGAACCTGGCAGCCGGAGGGAGGCGCTGACCCACACCACCCAGAAATCTCGGTGGGAGCGTGCCTTCCTGCTGTGTGCCCCTGCTCTTTGATTCCTCCTCACCGAATAGGGTAGAAGATAAAACGTCGGTCTGCATCACTCCAGAGATCCCTCGCTCACATTGTCCTGCTCTCAATCCAAAGGGAGGCAGCCAGCAACCAGGTCCTGACAGCCACATAAAGAAACATCAGTTAAAAAAATATATAAACCAGATCAAGTGTGCTTTTAAGGACAGTGTTATACAGGCAGAACACACGAAACCTCGCTGTCCTTCTTCCCCTCTTTGTCCTTTTGCAGTATTCTGGGATTTCGGTCTGCTCTTCCCCGGGCCCAGCATGACCCGCCTACAGAGCGAGCCGCTTGCAAAACACCGCTTGCTTCTGCCCGCTCCGTGCCTGTCGGCCCCGGTAACCAGGCTGATAGAGAGGAAGCCCAGTTTCTCAGGCCCCAACGGCGCGTGCCTGGATGTAGCCCCACCTCGGAAGCTCTCTGCCGCTGGAAGAGCAGTTCCAAGGCGGCCAGTCCCGCAGGATCGCTATCAATGCTGGAGTCGTTGGCCTTACACCACAAACCAGACCCCAGACTCCCGAGCCGGAGAGAGGATCGGGGCTACAGCTGCCGGTAGCGGGAAGTGTCCCTGAGCGGGGAGCGTTGCGTATTGCTACCTTTTGAATTGCCCAGAGCGGAGGAACAGCACGCCGCCACCCTGGAGAATGGAAACCGATAGACACCCTTGGCAGGTAAGGGGACGATGTCCTCTGTCCTTCCTTCTATTTGTGACACCTACATGTGTTCATGTCCTGCCTTGGAAGCGCAATGCAGACAGTGAAGGTTGGACTTGATGACCTTCGATAACCCACAAGTTATCTTTTCGGATATGATGTTCAGCATTTCTAAAATGCGGCTTCTGTTTATGGCAGGGGACGGAGAGGAAATTTAGAGCATAATCTAGGCACTTCTGATCTGGAATAATGGAATAGTCCATCTAAAATGAACCTTCACGTGTAAACATTGAGGCACTGCAGTAGCATTATGAGTCCAGGCTTTGTTGGTCCAACTTTTTGCTGGCTTAGGCAATTTAAAATGTTTTCCCCGTGGTTCTTTCTCTGGATATTTTATATGTTGAGCAGCAAGTATTTTAAGCCATGTATATTAAGAGTCTGTTTTGCATGCAGAAGGTCCCAGGTTCAATCCCTGTCATCTCCAGTAAAAAAGTAATGTAGTAAAAAAGGCGGTATATCTGTCTGAGATCTTGAAGAGCAGCTACCACTAATGTCCTGGCCCCACTGGTGGACCTCCTGATGGCACCTGGTATTTCTGGCCACTGTGTGACACAGAGTGTTGGACTGGATGGGCCTTTGGCCTGATCCAACATTGGCGTCTCTTATGTTCTTATGTTCTTATGTTACCAGTCAGAGTTGACAATGGAGACTTTGATAGACTAGTAGTCTGACAGCAGTATAAAACAGTTTCATTTTGTTTGTTTATTTATTAGCTGCTTTTCTTCCTTATGGAGCTCAAGGCAGCTGAAATACATTAAATAAATAAATAAAAAAATTAATTAAAGAAAGTACATAAAACCAAAGTTTTTTAAAATAACGATTTACGACTGCTTTAGTCAAGGGCAGTCCTATATACAACCGTCTTCATCTGCCTCTAAATACTGAAAGTGAGGGGGCTAGAAACACCTCTCTGAGGCGGTTGTTCCATAATTGTGGGGCTGGCACTGAAAAGGACCTCTTTCATGTACCCACCAAATGAGCTTCTTTGATTGATGGGTCAGGAGGACCTCTCCCTGTGATCTTATTTCCTGGGCAGAAACATATGGGAGAGGATGCTCTTTCAGATAGCCAGTCCCAAGCCAAGTAAGGCTTTAAAGGTCAAAAACAACACCTGGAATTGGGCTCGAGAGTGAATTGGTAGCCAGTGTAATTGCTGTAGTATGGAAGTCACGTGCTCCTGATAGCTGGCCTGACCAGCAGTCTAGCCGCAGCATTCTGCACTAGCTGTAGCTTCTGAACACTCTTCAATGCTAGTAGTAGAGTGCACTGCAGGAGTCCAGTCTAGATGTAACAAAGGCATGTATCACTCCAGCTAGATATAACTGACCCAGAAATGTACTCGGCTGATAAAGCAGCTGAAGTTGGGCAATAGCTCCCCAGATAAGCACAATCTCCTGGTTTTCTAAGGTGACCGGTGTGTTGAGTAGCGCTCCCAAACTGAGAACCTAGCTTTTCAAAGGGAGTGTAACCCCATCCAATACAGGAGAGATCTCAAGTCCCTGTTCTGCCCTTTTGCTAACCCAGAAAATGTCTGTCTTGTCAGAATTAAGTTTCAGCTTGTTCACCCTTATCCAGCTTAATTACTGACTCCAAGCACTGGTTCAGACCGTTAACAGTATCCTTGGAATTAGGTGCTTAAAAATCCTAGTTCCTATTGACTTTTCATTTATAATATCAATAATATATTATGAGTCCAGTGGCACCTTTAAGACCAACAAAATTTTGTTCTGGGTATAAGTTTTCATGTGTACGCATACTTCTTCGGATACATTGAAACAGCAATTTAGCATACAGCATAACAGAGGAGTTAACTATTGTTGCAAGTACTGAATGACATTAACATGTATCATGAGATAAGAAACCAAAGTCTCTGTTAAGCCCTGGGGGTTCCATTGTCCTGGGTGTTGTAATAACATGTAACTCAGCAATCTCCCATTCTAGTCTGTTTCTGAAATTCCTTTGCAATAAAACAGCTTCTTTGAGGTCCCCCATTGAATGTCCTGGGAAGGCTGAAGTGTTCTCCTACAGGTTTCTCAGTTTTGTGATTCTTGATGTCAGATGTGTGTCCATTTTTCCTTTGGCATCAGGTTTGCCCTGTGTAGACAACTGAAAGGCATTGTTGGCATTTAATGGCATATACAATGTTAGAAGATGAGCTTGAGATCGTATAAGTGATATTCTTAATTTGCTGCTATTTACAGGTCTTACATTCATCCAGTCTTAGCTATATTTACTGCTCAGTTACTTATGCATCTTGACTGTAATTGATCCTTCCTGGCAACACCCTCCTCACCCTCTATCTCTATGTCATGGTTGCTGACTTTTGTTTTAATATATCTGAAGATGTGTCTGTGCACACAAAAGCTTATACCAGACTAACACTTTGTTGGTCTTAAAGGTGCCACTGGACTCAAACTTTGTTCTGCTGCTTCCAGGGCTCCCAAGTACTTACCTTAATTCGGCGGGGGATGTATAGTTCTTCGCGGGACCATTCCTGTGGGGAAAACACAGGCGCTGCACTATTCCGTCGCCCAGACGTGATATAGGCACGTAGCCGGGCGACGCTCTAGCAATGGGGCTGGAAACTCGATGGTACCATCGAGTTTCCAGTCCCATTACCATAGCGTCGCCCAGGTACATGCCTATGTCATGTCTGGGCGACGGAACAGTGCAGCGCCTGTGTCCCAAGCAAGAATCTTCCGGCGGAGAAGCATGTGTCCCCCGCCGGATTGAAGGTAGGTACTTGGGAACCCTAGCTGCTTCAGACCAAAATGGCTACTCATCTGAATAATGTTATATTCATTAATCACAGCTCAACCAGTTTAATCTGGAAGGAGCGGAGCAATCCTTCTGATGATGTGATTTCACTCCCCATTTCTGATTTGACAGACTTGCTCCTGCTGCTCATTCTATACATGTATCCTAGAGGTTTTATCAGGACAGTGTTTACTACCCAGCCTTGTGCATCAATAGCACAGAACTGAGAAACTACTGCAAACTCTTGGCACAGAAAAGAGTATGTGAATGAGATTCCATGTGGGTGAGCACATGCCTTTGGAGGAATCGGTTGTGGTCGGACTTACTCCATTTGTTTAAATGGAACCATCATTGGACCTGGGGTTGCCAGCCTCCAGGTGGGGCTGGGAGACCTCCTAGAGTTACAACTGATCTCCAGACTACTGAGATCATTTCTCCTGGAGAAAATGGCTACTTTGGAAGATACGGCATTATAACCTGCTAAGTGTACGGCATTATAACCTGCTAAGGTCCCTCCACAGGGTCCACCCCCAAAATCTCCAGGAATTTGCCAATCCAGATTTGCCAGTTGTAATTGGACCTTACAGCATAACATAGTTGACTGTTACAACTTGTTACAATAATGGTGGCTAATCATATGGTGATGGAGGCCAAAAGTGCTTTAGGGGTTTCAAGGCAAGAGATGTTCAGATGCTGTTTGCCATCGCCTACCTCTGCGTAGTAACCCTGATCTTCCTTGGTGGTTTCCCATCCAAGTCCTAACTAGGGCGACCCTGCTTAGCTTCCGAGATCTTGGTGAGATCGGGCTAACCTAGGCCATCCAGGTCAGGGTGGCTAATCCTCTAGGCAAGTGATGAATGAGGCAAGGTTTCATTTGGACTTGGAATACCTGATTTCTGGGCTTTGGTTCAAATCCTTGACATAAAGTTCCTGATGTGATATTGGGCGCCAACCCAACCTACTCACCGTGTTGTTATAAGGATCATGAGAGAACACAACATAAAGGCTGGGCAAGAATGATGTGAGATTCAAATGTGAAGAAGAATAAGATGGCAGACCGTCAGTGCTTGAATTACTGGGGTTCTGGCTACTACCTGTAGTGATGGGCCACTTTACCCACAGCTTTAAAAGGTGCTAGGAGCATAATTTCTCTCCATAGATCTTTTTAAGGGTCTTTCATGGCGGGATCTCTCTGTCATGTCTGTCTATCACCATTTGCCTGGCTGAGGAGTGTTCTCTGGTCTTCAGTTCTGTATTGTTTTGTTTCCTGTATCCATATCCATGCATATTATGACCTCAAGTAAAATGTTTTAGCCAGCTATCTTCTGGGCTGTCCTGCCCGTCTTGCCCATCACAAGAGTCCCAGCTGCTTCAGAGTCTACTACTGAGTCGACTGAGAGAATACTCTCACCAAGGGGAAATGACTCACCAGTTGCTTTAACACCTTATATCTGGAATAGTATCAAGATCCCCCCAAACCCTATTCCCAGTGTGAACAGTGCCCATCCTTGAACTCCAGCAGGGAATAAACAAGGGAGGATTGGAAGGAAACCAAATGACCATCAGATACCACACAGAGGATGGCTAAATACTGCCTATTTGAGCTGCTTGGAGAACAAGGGGAAGAACTCTACTACAGGGGGGGGGAATGTTTTAGCCTAGCTGATCTCTTAGGGAGAATGTAAGGTAGGGAATGAAAGCAAGGAATTTTTTTTAAAAAATTATCTTCTGGCCTAGAAGTCCCCTTGAGTGTCATTCTGTGACAGTACAGAGAGGAAACAGCCTGGTGCAGAGATTTTGCTGATCCAGGGGAGGTTATTGCTACAGGTTGTGGTTTTTGTGTTTTGTAAGCCAAAAAAAAAAAATGTTTGTGAGAACATAGATTTAGCTTTCTCATTTCAATGCACTTCATCAGGAGATGGAGACTGCCGCTGGTCTTGGCAGAGTTTGGAGAGGGCATAGAATTTCCTGATTTGTGCATATGCCTTGGACTGCAAGGAGATCAAATCAGTCAATCCTAAAAGAAATCAACCCTGACTGTTCCCTGGAAGGCCAGATACTGAAGCTGAAGCTCAAATACTTTGGCCACCAAATGAGAAGGGAACATTCACTGGAGAAGACCCTGATGCTGGAAAAGATTGAAGGTCAAAGAAGAAGGGGACAGCAAAGGATGAGATAGTTAAACAGTGTTATTGACAGGGGTCATTTCGTAGAAAAAGAGCTAGGGGAACTCATTAGCATAACTCATTAGCATATGCCACACCCCCTGACATCAGGGGCCCAGCGGTGGACCTGCAAGGCCAGCGGGAGTGCGAGGAAGCCCCGCCAAGGCCCTCCCTGGCCCCAGGAAGGCAGGGGTGGGGAGAGGCGGGGAGGAAGCAACTTACCCTCCCTCTTCTCCTGCCTCCTCCTGGCTGAATAAGGGCTGGAAGCGGGGCGGCCGGAAGCAGGGGGCGGGGCTTCGTCATGTGCCCCGCCCCCCTGCACCTCACCCGGGGGAACTGCGTTCCCCCACGATCCCCCCGAAATGACCTCTGGTTATTGATACAGCGAACATGAAATTAGGCAAACTCCGGAGCACAATGGAGGACAGGAGGGCTTGATGTGATGTGGTCCATGGGGTCGCGAAGAGTCGGACTCGACTGTACGACTGAACAACAGCAACAACTTCATACATCTGACTCACAATATGAATAACTTGTAAAGCACCTTGTAAGAACAGAGCTGGGGGTATGGCCTATGAGTACCAGTGGAAGGAGGCAATGTTGAAATGAGTCAGGGAATGGGGTGTGTGGGTTTCATTACCTTTTTGTAACACTGCAAATATTTGTTCACATTTGGAATAATTTTATTCCATTTATAAACATAGGGGAATAGGATTATATAGAATAATTTAAAATTACAAGTTATAACCACGTGGTTCCAGTTCTGATAAGGTTGCCAGCTCTGCGTTGGGAAATACCTGGAGATTTGGGTGATGGAGTTTGAGGAGGGGGGACTTGAGGAAGGTGGGGTTTGAGGAGGGGGGTCTTCAATGAGTTATAATGCCACAGAGTCCATCTTCCAAAATGGCCATTTTCTCCAGGTGAATTTATCTCTGTTCCCGTAGATCAGTTGTAATAGCAGGAAATCTCCAGCCAACACCTGGAGGTTGGCAAACCTAGGTTCTGATCCGGAGTGTGTTTATTCAGAAGTAAGTCTCTCTCAAAGTTCTAGCAACTTAATCCTGGTTAGTGCTCATAGGATTGTAGCCTCTGTCATTTTGACTGTGGATTGTATCTAGGCAAAAGGGAAGTTGCCTCTCTAATTCCTGTTTTGTTGACTTTTTATTTTGGAACAAAGATTCTGGTTGCCAACAAGAGTCAAGGTTCAGCTTTCTGATGGACATACAAGCTGAAAGTGCTCCCTCCAGCCAGATATACTTTTCCTCTTGAACAACTGGAGATGAGGAGCAGGAGCAACTCTGGAGTCCGTTTAGATGGTTATGCTCGGCTGGTTCAAAAGACCATTTTGAGTCACCAGGTCAGTGCAACTCCAGCAAGCTATCCTTGATCTTAATTTTATCACTTTTTATACTCTTTCTAAAATATCAGTCACTGTTTGGTATGTATAAGACATAACCTTCTGCTTTCCTCCTCAGGATGCTTATGTTTTACCTCAGGTAGGTGTGTAGAATATGGGGGGAAACATTTACAGAAGAATGTCTTTTTGAAAAAAATTGTGGGTATTGTGGGTGAATGCCAGCATATCGAGACTCGAGATTAGACTACTGTAACGCTCTCTACATGGGGCTGCCCTTGTCGCAAATCCGGAAGCTGCAGCTAGTGCATAATGCCGTGGCCAGACTTCTGATGGGCCTTCCTAGATGGGAGCACATCCGGCCTGCGCTGAAGGCATAACCACTGGCTGCCAATATCATACCGAATTTGCTTCAAGGTGCTGGTAGTTACCTTTAAAGCCCTATTTTGCCAGGGTCCGACATACCTGAGGGACCGCCTTTTCCCATATATACCCCAGAGAGCACTACGGTCAGGGTCACAACACCGATTGACCCTCCCAGGCCCCAGGCTTGCTGCCACCAGGGCCAGGGCCTCTTCAATGGCGGCTCCATACTGGTGGAATGAGCTCCCAGAAGAGATCAGGGCCCTGTGGGATCTTCTACAGTTCTGCAGGGCCTGCAAGACAGAGCTCTTCCACCAGGCTTTCAATTAGGATTCACCCTCACCACTACCACCAACATCTGTGGTTGTGGGCCGGCCCCAGCTTTGAGATCGAGCCATACCATCGTGTGACGCCAGAGGATCACTGAGTCGGAAATTGTCTGCTTGTTACATCATATAGCATGCCATCTCAATTAATGATGGAATGATTATAATTACTAGCACGCTATGATTACCTAATTGTTTTTAAATGTTTTAAATGTTTTTATGTGGATTTTATGGTACCTTGTACCGACTAATGTAAGCCGCCCTGAGCCTGTTTGCGGGGAGGGCGGGATACAAGTGGAATAAATAAATAAATATATATCGTAAGGAAATGCAATCCAGTTTACAGTAATTCTTTGGTTCTTGGTAGACTACATAAGACCACGTAACATACCAGATAAATATAGTGTCAGGTAGGAGCCTAGGTTTCTGAATAATTTTGTAGATCTCTTCCAAAGTTTTTTGAAGACTGTGAGTGGTCTTTGAATACTTTAAAGATACGGGCAAGTTCCAAAGACAAGACAAGCAGCTGGGCATATTGCCTCTTCCTTAAGGTGACAGTGTGTATGGGATGGAGGGTCTCATCTTCAGTCCCCCTTGGTCTTCCAGTTGACTGAGCACTGGTAGCAGCTGCTCCTGGTTTTGAATTACCAATCCCCTTTTTTGTGTGAGAAACTTTTCTCTGTCCCCTGCCCCAAGCTTCCCTCTGGCTTTTCTAGGTATCATCTCTCTATATAGCAGAAATTGATTGTAGTGGGGAATGTTTATTAATACTTAATAAATAAATTGGGCGACGCTATGGTAAATTGCATGCATAATAAGATTTTTCTTCATCAGTTCCCCAAGTGTTAAGCATACTGCCTCAGTGGCAAATGCATGTTTTTTCACATAATTGTGAATAGACATTTGTGCATTTGTACCTGTTGAACTTGGGTTTTTTCACTGGAAGTTATCTGTTTTGAAAATCACCCTGGTTGATGTGGCCTTTAAACTAGATGCCGTCCTGAATAAAACTAATATAACCATAGTGTCACTCCATTCATTTTAATTATTTCTGGTATTTCTGGCCATGTGGCTAAAAAAGGAACAACCTTGAGCTTTGTGAAAGCTGGTATGTAAAAGGAGGTTTTGGATATACACAAGCATCGTACTTTGGTTCTCTCAACTTGTCAAGCCATTTAACCTAACCTGAAGATTTCTTAGCCTAGAAGGCACAGTGTCTTGAGGTAACCTTCAATTAAATAGTCTAATCTGGAGGTGAGAGCAGGGGATTCTTTTCCTATAAGTTGCCTTCCAAATGTACTTCTTGCCAAGCACTGTAAGCTGGGGTAGAACAATTTAAAGACCTTACTGCCAATGGCAACTGTGTCACAAACTCTGAGTAGGCTCTACAACAACCTGGGCTTTAAGCTCCTTAGAAAGATAACCTGTATGCCACACTAAGACGTATGCATATGTATTGCAAATTGTATGTTTAGAACAGGGTAAATCATGTTGGTACATGAAACAAGCATTCTTAGCTGCTGTGGTGGTGTAATTCTCAAAATAGCTATTTTTTACTTATTTTAGACAGAAGCTTTGAAAATCAGATTATAAAAGAAGCCTAGACCATACTGTATCCCAGAGATCCAGTGTGAAATATGTACATTTATTGAATCCTTTTGAAGGCAGTGGAACCATGACATTGCAGGGCTCTACTGGTAGCAGGAGCTCCTTTGCATATTAGGCCACACACCCCTAGTGTAGCCAATCCTCCAAGAGCTTACAGAGCTCTTCTTACTGGGGCTATTGTAAGCTCTTGGAGGATTGGCTACACTATGTGTGGCCTAATATGCAAAGGAGCTCCTGCTACCAGTAGAGCCTGATGAATCCATAACAGAAGTGAAAAAAGAAGGAAGTACAAATGTAGTGTATTCAGCCATGTCCGGACTGGCTCAGGCACAAACACCACTAGCTTCATGCCAAAAGACAATGGGCCAGTAGGATCCTAGCCAGGCCCAATGAAAGGGCTAGGTCCACAGCCGGGAGGCCAATAGGTCTCTCGGTTACTGTAAATAGCCAATCGGGAGTGGAGTGTGTGTTTGGTGTGTTTGGTGGCGGGTTTTCTGAAGGAATATAAGCCGGCCTGCGAGCCAGCCAAGTGTCTTTGTTCCTGACTAAATAAAGGTATGCTTAGCTGAAATCACTCTCCATCTGCATACTTTTCAACAAAAGAAAGAAGTGCCTCGAATTACATGACCACCCATGCCTCTTAGCACTGTTAATGTCCCATAGGCAAAGTGACAAGCATAGGATCTGTTCTGTAAACACCACAACTAAGCACATGCCAAAGTGATGTTTAAACAGAACCAGTGACTCACATTCTGTACACCATTTGAATGCTGAAATCCCAGTTATGTAATGAGATTGATACAACCTACCTTTGTGTAGGATTGCAACCCAAATCACTTCTGGGCTTTGCCATTTCATCACATCAACACATCTTGAATTTTTCTTGAATGGTGTTTCATATAAGCGTTCATTTTTAGTTACTTCATTTATACTCTGCCTTTTAAAGTGCAAACTCATGCTGTTAAAGTAATATAAATACAACTAAAATAGAAACGATAGAAAGGCATATCTCAACACAATTCACTCGCAGTGTGGCTGTTGCTCCCTCTTGTCAAGGATCCTGACAGGGATCAGTAAAGCTCTGCTCTTTCCATTCCCCCCATCACATTCAAGTGCAGTGCAACAAGGTTATAAGGGTAATAGGAGATCTCCGAATACCTTTCGAGAGCCTTTCATCTCTGTGCCTTGCAAACATCTCATGGTGCAAATGTAAATAACTTGCATGGGTATCCTGTTCTGATTGCACACTGTAGCCACGGAGGGGGGGAAGGAAAAGAGGCTCTATGGAGCCCTGTTGGGATTCTGTGTGATGTACAGTGCTGGCTCAGATCAGTAGTCCATCTAGTCCAGCATCCTGTCTCACGCAGTGGCCAAACAGTTACTCTGGAGGGCCAACAATAGGTCATAGGATCCAAGGCCTTCCCCGATATTGCCTCTGAATATGGTGGCTCCATTTCATTACTATGGCTTATAGATAGACCTGTTTTCCACGAATCTGTCTAATTCCCATTAAAGCAGGCTATGCTTGTGGCCATCACTACACCCTCTAGCAGCAAATACCACATATTAATCATTATTGAGTAAAGAAGTATTTCTTTTTATCCATCCTGAGTCTACTGCCTCTCAGCTTCGTTGGATGTCCTCAAGTATACTGAGAGAGGGAGAAAACTTTCTCTTTGTCCACTCTCTCCACCCCGTGCATAATTTTTATAAACCTCTATCATGCCCCCCCCTAGCCTTCTCTTTTCTAAACTGAAAAGTCCCAGACTCTTCAGCCTTTCCTTATAGGAAAGATCTCTCAGCCCCGTAATCACCCTGGTCACCCTCTTCTGAACTTTTTACAGCTCTACAGTGTCCTTTTTCAGGTACCAGAACTGCACACAGTATTTCAAATGAGGCCATACCATAGATCTATACAGGCCCATTACAATATTGGCTGTTTTATTCTCAATCCCTTTCCTAATAATCCCCACCACACAGTTTGCCTTTTTCACTGCTGTGGGACACTGCTGTGGGACACTGTGGGACACTCTCTCTCCCTCTCTCTCCCCCCCCCCTCTCGGCAAAAACAACTTCTCAGGATGCTCAGTTCAGGAGAAGAATGATTGGGGCGAGGGAGCTACTTAGCCCAGGTGATAAAAAGATATATATAGGAAGGAAAAGGGTGAAAGCATCTCCCCCATAACAACACTGTCCCTCCAATGAAATTCATGACTTTGCAGACTTCTTCCTGGCTGCATTCAGCTAGAAAGGGAAAGGGAGTGCCTGTTGTGTAATGCATAACTTAGTCCTTTATTTAAAGCAAAAGAGGATAAATGGGATGAATTTTAGTAATTGCTTTTGATGGTCTGATAACTTCAACTTAAACTCAGTATGAGATTTTCTATTTCGCCATGGTGTTGTTTTGTTTCCAGCATCAGAGGATGCTAGTTATTAATAATTGTTTGGACATTAAAGTTGAATTCTTGGAACTCTTCAGTCCATGGGCTGGGATTGGGACCCTTCGCTGGGTTGTAAGCTTCATAGAGCCATGATTTTTTGTTGTTGCTCTTTAGATGGTCTTGCTGCTAGTGCACTGCTGAAGAGATGAAGGGCACTGTTACCTACTTCTGCCTCTCCTTGCATACCTGCAGACCAGGATAGTGAGGCAAAGTCACTCATAGTAGAGATGATTAATTTTTTTAGCACAGGCAGCCTCAAAGTCTTTCCTTCCCACAAAACTCTCCCTTATTTCCTGTCTTTTCCCTCCACCCAGCATCACTTTACTTGGCCATCCCATAGTCCCAACAGTTGGTTCTTCAGTGCTCTGCACACATGCTGGCAGTGCAGAGACCTCTCTCTTCAAAACTTAAGAACATCAGAGATGCCAATGTTGGATCAGGCCAATGGCCCATCCAGTCCAACACTCTGTCACACAGTGGCCAAAAATACCAGGGGCCATCAGGAGGTCCAGCAATGGGGCCAGGACACTAGAAGCCCTCCCACTGTTGACCCCCCCCCCAAGCACCAAGAATACAGAACATCACTTGCCCCAGACCGAGAATTCCTATCTATACCTTGTGGCTAATTTCATTTCATTTCATTAATTTCATTTCACTTCATTTGTTTTCTCTCTGTTCTCCCTACCTGGCCTGCCTATCTCCACCAGTCTATCCTCCAGATCTCCCCCCCCCCGAATAATACATGTTTGGCTCATGCCTTTGGCTTGATTCCTGCCTCATTCTCCATGGCTCTGAATTACTACTGTTTGATTAATCATATATACCCTTCAGAACACGTGTATGTATCTTAGCTTGACACAGTCAATAAATTTGTGTATACCGCAGAAGCCTTGAGGATATCTGGATGTAGGGCATATAAACTAAATATACATGGATTCTCTTTCTAAAAAATGGGTACATAAAATATTTTTTAAAATTTGCTCCTTCAGAGAATAGTGGCTCCAAAGCTGCCATCAAAGAATCGAAAGACATGGAATACCAGAGAGCTAGGTCTGTGATGTGCTGGGGTTAGGACTGAGGTGGAACATCCTCCCGGGGAGGCAGGGGAAATTTTTTGAGCTTCCTGGGTGCTTGTATACCTGTGGCTAAAATACTGAGGTTACTCAAGAAAAGAAAAAGGAACTGACACTTTAAGTATGTTATTGACATATAGACACTGTTGTCACTAGTGCAAATGTTTATAACAAGAAAGCTCAAACTGAGTTCAGTAAGAAGTTAGAGAAAAGCACCCGTGGGTATTCATCTGATGAACAAAGGATGGCATGGTATGGAAACATCCAACCTTTCTTCTAGTACTGCTTTCGCAGTCAAGATGAGTATGGCCCCTGAAAGAACACAACACTTAGTTAACTTACTAGTGCTAGCAGCAAAAATGACTATAGCAAAAAATTGGAAAAATAAAAACACACCAACACTGCCTCAATGGATCAACAAGGTTCATGCTGGAAAATCTCTCAATTTATGACTCAACAATTAAAAACGAATGTGAATTCCACAACCCTCTTAGTATTTGGAGTCCCATCCTACAAAATATATCTTTAACACAATATGACTGGTCAAACATAGCCAATGCAAAATTTAAAATAATGCTATTCAACTAATAATCTCTATACATCTGACTTCTCACAACCAGACCAGTAATAGAATAGTAATAAAAATTAGTATGGTTTAGATGAAACAAGTTACAAGCATCTAACCTGTGTTTATGCTGTTTCTGTAACACCGAAAAAGTTATTTTATTATTATATTACAATTGTATTGTTAAACTCTTAATTTAAAAATATTGGAATAAGATGAGTATGGCCCTTTTCAAACTGCCTTTATATTCAATTTTAATAACTGGTTGCTAATGGATTTTTTCCTGTCACTTCAGACAGACCCATTTTAGTAACCAGCTGCTATGGAATTTATTTACCTGTTCATACAAACCCGCTTGCATTGGGTTAGCAAAGGGTGATTGAGCCGCTTTTGAGGGAAACTGTTTTCTTCCGTTTTCTACCCCTTTGTTGCACTTTGGAATTGCTGTGGTGCGCTGTTTAAAATGTCCATAGTGTTTCCTATGATACCACTTTCCTGCCACGTGATCTTCCTCAGACTTTTTTTTAACGTTCTAAGTTGAGTGCTATAGCACTAAACTAATAGCCCTTCAGTGCTATAGTGGCACAATTGAGATGCCTTGACTCCATTGACTCAGTGGAGTTAATGGAGTCAAGGCATCTCAAGTGTTGTATTGGTACAGTGAGATTGTGGGTTTTCTTACCTGGAAACAAGTAGCTCTGTATTGCTTTACTCGAAATTGGGCCAACAATGAATAACATCCGGTTTAGAACACTAATATGAAAAAGGCCTACATAAGTTATGTGGTTATGACAGGATATATCTGTGATAGTTGTATCATACAATCCTCATCAAACTGTTTCTGTATGTATGTTTTCTAGGAGTATAAGCAACTGGTAATTCTGTTTACTTATACCCAAATGTGGGGAGAGTTGATTGTATCCTACTTGTTCCTCACCCTGATAGTTCTTTAAAAATTATTTATGTAAACTAATCCAGTCCTGACTTGGATGACCCAGGCAGATCTGCTAAGCCGGGTCAGCTCTGGTTACTACTTGGACAGGAGACCACCAAGGACATCCAGAGATTGCTACACAGAGGCAGGCAATGACAAAACACCTCTGAACATCTCTTGCCTTGAAAACCCTACTGGGTTGCCATAATTTGGCTGTGACTTGGTGGTGCTTTCCACCACCAAATTAATCCCATGTCTCTAGCGGCAAACGACAGGCTTCTAGATTCCTAGCTGTACCACGTAGTCCATGCAGGAGAGTGGATCTCAGCCAGCTTTAAAAAAAGATCTGTTTATTTTTTAGAACCCAGTTACGGGACTGCTCTCTGCCAGCACAGAGCAAAAGGATGCTTGGGTCCGAGACAACATCTATAGTATTTTGGCTGTGTGGGGCCTGGGGATGGCCTACAGGAAGAATGCAGACCGGGATGAAGATAAAGCCAAAGCTTATGAACTAGAGCAAGTATGTCTTTATTACTCACTAATTAATTTATTTTACTAAGGACCAGCTTTTATTATTTACTCCACAGCAACATGCAATGTCTGCCAAGGGTTTGATTTCAGTAGCACTTTGAGAGTCAAAGATCCCTTCGTCAAGGTTTGATGTATCTGTCATCTTAGCTCATGATAAGTCCCATTAAGTCATACAATTGGTATTCTAGCTTTAGAAATGAAAGTTAAGATCAATGGTGAGTACATGATACTTGGAAAAGCTGCTTCTTTGGCTTCTCGTGCACCAAAACCCTTGAATAGGTTTCGGGATACAACCACTGGATTGCACATGAGAAAAATTAAGGATTTTATATATACAGTGATGAGCAAGACTCCATAGACTTGAACAGATCCACATAAATCACTCCTAATTTGGGCTTGATCCAGGCCTTACTTAGTTTTACATGAGGTTTATTCTGAGCATCAGGCCTCTTTATATACTTAGCGATGTTACTGAGAACATATCAAAGACCTGAGGCCATTTTCCTTCCTCCTCAAACCTAGTAGCAGCAGAGGTAACAAGACAGGCTCTCGAATCAGGAGCACTCCAGGATACTCCAGTGCAGGAAAAACACTCCTGATACTAGGATTCTTGTGTGTGTGTGTGGGGGGGGGGATTACAATTCCAAGGTGGCTTGGTAGTCACAGTACTGCCACAGGGCCTAATGGAGGCTATAGAGCCTTTCTTATTGCATTGCTGTTAACTGATGCATTTCAGTGGGACAGAGAAGTGGTTAGTGGTGGTGAGGAGGACTAGTGCTGGGGCTAAACTTACTGCAAGCTGTTCTTGTATGTCAGCAGGGGTGGGGTTAGCATCCTTGACATATCATCTGAAGAGGGCTGCTGGAAGTCAGATGGAATGTCAGATGGAAGTAATAAAATGGATGATCATAGAACACTTCTTTTTCCTTCTATTATATTCCTACAGAATGTTGTGAAACTGATGAGGGGACTTCTGCAATGCATGATGAGACAGGTAAGATAACAAACAGGCTTACTGTCAGTGGCAGGATCAACTCTTAACAGTATGACTGCAGTTTGGGATATGAAGGGCAGGAGAAGATGAGGATACAGATGAATTAAGCGGTACTTGTACCTGTCAACAGTTTTCCCTCTAAGCTGAATTAATGTGAGCTAGCTCACAGTTTTTCAGCCTCCGGCTCACACATTTTTGTCTTAGCTCAGGAAGGATAGCTCCTGAGCAAACTAATTTATTCAGTAGCCAAATCACCTGCTCACAACTTTAATGCCAGTAGCTCACAAAGTAGAATTTTTGCTTACAGGACTCCATAGCTTAGAGGGAGCATTGCCTGTCAAATTTCTTTATTTACTTTTTTTATAGCTCACTGTTCTCTCTCTTGCCTTTGAAACCACTGCAATTGCAAAACAGCTTGTTTTGTAATATGTCAGCCTGGACATTATTAATTATTTGAAAATAATATGCCAGTTTGGTGTAGTGGTTAAGTGTGCGGACTCTAATCTGGGAGAACCGGGTTTGATTCCCCAGTCCTCCACTTGCACCTGCTGATGTGACCTTGGGTCAGTCACAAGTTCTGGCACAGCTGTCCTTGAAAAAGAGCAGTGTGTGTCAGAGTTCTCTCAGCCCCACCCACCTCACAGGGTGTCTGTTGTGGGGAGGGGAAGGGAAAGGAGTTTGTAAGCCGCTCTGAGACACCTTTGGGTAGTGAAGGGCGGGGTATAAATCCAATCTCTTCTCTTCTTCTTCTTCTTTTTAAAAGGAATGTTAAAGGGGTGTCCCACAGTATGTTTTTGTTTGTTTTTTTGACACTATTCCTGCTACTATGAAATTAGTAGCACCCCAGAAATGGGGGCTAGATTGCTTGACTGTTTTAATTTTACCTTGAAGTGAATAAGTTGTTTGTGCTGCGGCATGCAGAGCATGTTTGTGACGAAACCAAGGCAGCAGGCTGGGGTGGAGGGGCTGTATTTGTCCCGATTGAGCTGCTTTGCATCTTGATCACTATGCAAAGAGGAAACAAGATGTCAGTCCTCATTTCTTTTGTAATAGATTTTATCATTTATGCATTCATGCTCCAAATAAAATAAAAAATACATCAAAGACTAAATCAAGTTTAAGTGAGGTGGGCAGAAACAATGATATAGCTGTAGACAAATGTAGGAATTTGCTGATCTCATGTTCATATATATATATATATATTTAATTTATTATTAAACTTATATCCCGCCTTCCCAGCCGTGGCAGGTTCAGGATGGCTAATATTGTATGTAGTTCTTCCCAGGCTACTTTGATAGAGAGAAAAGGTTTTGTCAGTAAGCGGAACATTTGTTCTTTTTAAAAAAGTGTGTGTGTGTGTGTGTGAACCTGGAAGTCATGGTGACCTCTGCTGATTGACCTCTACTTGGGGGCCTGGAGGATATTCAGAGGAGTGGCTGAATAAAGCCTGCTCCTGTCTCCCTCAAGGAGGTCTCCCAGCCAAGTACTTACCAGAGTTGACACTGCTTAGATTCTGAGATCTCATGGGATCAGGCTTGCCTGGACTATCCAGGTCGGGGTGTAGAATATTTGTTCTGATGAACATGAATTTTGATGTATTAAGTCCCACGAAATTGAGCCCTACTGAAATATTTATTAGAAACTGTGATTCATAAACCAAATTCAGATGAGAAGGAAATTAAAAACTATAGGCCTATCTCATTGCTAAACGTAGATTATAAAATACTGGCCAACATCTTGTCAACTAGACTTTAAGAAGTTCTAATCCCAAATTATTCATCAAGATCAAGCCGGTTTTCTACCGAAAAGACAAATTAAAAATAATATACGAACTATTATTAATGTGTTAGAGTACTATGAAATGCATCCAGGAAAACAGATGGCGCTAATATTTCTCAATGCCGAAAAAGCATTTGATAGCGTAAATTGGAACTTCTTATTACAAAAGCTAGTAGCATGGGATTGCAGTCTACATTTTCTTACGATCATTAGAGCAATATATAAAACTCAAATGGCCAAAATTATAGTGAATGGTGATATAACACAAAATATCGAAATACAAAAAGGTAAAAGACAAGGATGTCCATTATCACCATTATTATTCATTTTCACTTTGGAGACACTGAACGACTTAATTCGAGACAATGAACAGATAAAAGGCCTTAGGATAAGAGGAGAGGAATTTAAGTTACAAGCCTTTGCTGATGATCTGGTTTTCATAATGGAAGATTCAATAACGTCTATTAAGCATCTTATAAAAGTAATTCAAGGATATGGCCAAGTAGCAGGTCTTAAAATTAATTTCAGAAAGACAAATATATTAACTAAAAACTGTACACAGAAACAGATAAGCCAAATACAAGAAATTTCCTCCATGGAGACGCCGAACAAAGTCAAATATTTAGGTGTAGCATTAACCAATATAACTAGTATGTTAATAGAAGATAACTATAATAAACTCTTGACAGAGATAAAAAAAGATCTTCAAAAATGGAAGGATCTTAAATTATCATTTATGGGCAAGATAGCAACGATAAAAATGAATGTACTTCCCAGATTTCTGTTTTTAGCTCAAAACTTACCAGTTTTAAAAACAGTACAATATTTTAAAGATCTTGACAACATTTGCAACCAATTCGTTTGGCACGACAAGAGGCCAAGGATTAAATGGAAAATTTTACAAGATAAAAAAGAAAAAGGGGTTTTTGGTCTACCCAACTTGTATTTATACTATAAAGCAGCGACTTTAGGATGATTAAAAGAATGGTTAACCTTAGAAAGTACAAGAACTTTGAATTTAGAAGGATATAATCTATATATGGGATGGCATGTGTATATATGGTATGGAAAGGATAAAATACATACAAATTTCCAGCAACATGCAATAAGAGGATCATTAATGAAAATCTAGAAGGAAGTAAAAGAACGCTTCTATGACAAAACTCCTAAATGGGTATCCTCACTTGAAGCCTTTATAAAACCTACATTGGTCACAAAAGACAATAGGGAGAGTTATGTGATGCTATTAGAAAAAACCACAAATTAAAAATTAATGAAAATTTACTTGCACAAAACATAAAATAAATGGGGTGGGAAAATTTACAATTAAGAACCAGATATAACAAGGATGACAGAATAGGTTTCTATAGGACACAAAATGAACTTGATAAGATTTGGCTGTCTACGAACGATGAAATGATTCAGAAACTTTATAACTTCCTGTTAGATTACTATATGCAAGATGAGGCTGTTAAAACAAAGATGATTTCCTGGAATCAAGATATAGGACATAGCATAGACATAAAACAATGGTCCAAAATATGGCAAGATGGCACTGGTCCCCAGACAAAATAGCCAAATATCCTAATGCATCAAACAAGTGTTGGAAATGTAAAACAAATGTGGGAACATTTTATCACATGTGGTGGAGATGTGGGAAAGTCCAACATTTTTGGCACAAAATACATAATACAGGAAATACTGAATATTGATCTATATTTTATACCAGAAACTTTTTTGTTGAATATGATCCCCAAAGGGTATAAACAAAACGAATATATATAAAGAAGCTGTGATTCAGCAGATTTTTGTGCCTTAGGAGCCTCTTTCAAAATGTTGTAAATTTTTTATAGGTAGATAAGGTCGAGAAGTTCAAGCACACACAGAGTACCAAGGACTGTCTGCATGCCAAATATAACACAGCCACCTGTGGTACTGTAGTGGCTGATAATGAATGGGGACATCTGCAAGTAGATGCAACTTCGCTTTATCTTCTCTTCCTGGCTCAGATGACGGCCTCTGGTAAGCTAAAGCTCTGGATTTGGAATTCATTTTTAAGGACAATGCTGTTTTAATCAGCAGATTATTAAGGAGCAGGATTGCCAAGTTGAAGAGACTGTGGGTGCTGGAAGGACCCTAAGGTGCCTAATTTATGGCACTGTCTACACCTGGAGAAGCGTGCTGACCCAGATCTGCTAGCAGCCAACCCCTTTTGGCTCAGTTGGTCTTTATAATGCAGCCCTCCTGTTGAGGGCAGCACCAGAGGGGGATGCCAGAGCTGTCTCTCTGGCATGTCCCTCCAGCAGGGAGCTCTGGCAGCTGGCAGAACCCTGTGTGGGATCTCTTGCCAGGGGTAGTTGTAAAGGTCTGGGATAGGGAAGTTGCACTTGGCTGCCTTGCACCATGCATGTTGTTCTCTCTTGGAGGCCCTGTTAGGTGACTCCACTGTGGCCCTGATGTTGTATAATGCCAGGTCTGTGAAACTCCATTCTTATCCACCAGCTTGAATTTGGAGTTGGCATTAAGGGCGTAGCCCTTTGGTAGTTTCACTCTTTTCTGTCTGACAGGACACAAAGAGTCTCCAATGGAGGTGTAGAATCAGCTAGGTGGAATCTATCTTGTGGGGTACCACAGGGTTACTGTTGTCCAGAGCTTTGGGGTTGGGTGTCCCCAGTATTCAACCCAGCTCTGTATTTCATTATCCAAGCCTCCACATGTGTACATCTTGTTTCTGAACCAGTGACTTGAGGTTTTGGTTAGGTGGCTGAGGCAGAATAAACTGAAGCTGAATCCAGACAAGACAAAGGTTGGAAAGGCTGATATTCTAGAGGAACTGACTCCACCTGTCCTAGATGGCATAACAGTGGCTTTTTCAGAGCAGGTTAAGAGCTTGGGGGCGCTTGTGAACCCTGCTTTGTCATTTGAAAAGCAGACTGGCATAGTGGTCAGGATCTGTATCTGATTCACCACCTTTCTCATTACCTAGATTCAGCTGATCTGGTCATGCTGATCCTTGTTTCTGTAACCTTATGGCTGGATTACTGTAATATCCTGCACGTGGGGATGCCCTTGAAGACAACTCGGAAATGACAACTGGTCCAGAATGTGGCAGCCCAACTGCTGTCAGGGTCTAGCCGCTGAGAACATATGTTGCCCATTTTGAAACAGCTTCATTGGCTGCCAGTCTGTTTCTGAGTTCAATTCAAGGTGGAGGTTGACCTTTAAAACCCTCTACAACCTAGGACCCACATATTTGAAGGATCACCTCCTTCTGTGTGTTCTTGTGCACCAACTATGATCATCATGCAGCCCTCTGTTGGCTATCCCACCAATTAGGGTGGCCCATCTGGCATTGACCAGAGCTCTGTCCTCTTCCATCTTGGCTCCACCTCGGTGGAATGGGCTTCCTGAAGAGGTGAGAGGGGGGCCCCTTCTTGGAGATCTTAAGAAGGCACTGCAAGACCTGCCTGTTTGCCAGGGCTTTTGAGGGGGGTTCAAACAGCAGGCAGGGAGGGGAAAGGATTTGGGGATTGTTTTTTTATCTTTGGTTTTAGCTGGGGATGTTTTAACTATTATTGTAAACCACCCTGAAACAAGAGAAAAACCGGGATATAAACATTTAAATAAACAGAATAAATAATAAACGCTTACACTGGTTTACTACTTGCAAATTACAATATTGCCCTTCCTTAGAAAGAGGACAGTGTTATAATACCAATAATCTCTGAGGTTTTAAAATTGTATTTAAGTTATGTTTACATGATTGCGACAGGTTGTTCTTGCATGTTACAGCACTTACTCGTCTATGAATCCTTTTAATTTCTGTGCCTGAGCACATGTCAGAGCATATTTGTGGGGTGTTACCAAGGACACTCTTCCTACAGATGAATGACTGACTACCCACAAAGCATATGGTTGTTGGAGCACTTACTATTGTATCCTTTAAAAACAACTGTTGCTTAAGGAATTTTCCTTAGTTAAATGTTCAACTGGCCTGTAACCAAGCACAAAATAAACCGTTGTGGATAAGGTTTAAACAGTTATTGGGATCTAATGCTACGAAGTAGGATTACAGCCTGGAAAATCCATCCACAACTGAGAATAAACGTAGATTGTCCTCTGGATGATCTTTTTTATTGTTAAACTACATCAGAAAGACATCCTTCCCAGGTGTGAATTCAGTGTGTCAGAACTGTGTCATTGGGGTTTATGTAAGACATTGTAATTGTTATTCTTTCTTAATTAGGGCTGCGTATTGTGTTCACTCTTGATGAAGTTGCATTTATACAGAACCTTGTGTTTTACATAGAGGCTGCATACAAAGTTGCTGTAAGTATGTTCAAGTTAGTTTTCATTTATTATTCATAAGTGTTATGAATGTCTTGAATCATCAACCAAATCCCAGAACCATTATTTTGCATTTCTCCTCCTCTTGGAGATTTTTAATACATAAAACAGAAATTACCGAAGAAATAAAATGTTGGTAATAATGTGAATGGGAGGGAAGGTGGCATGGGGTAACCTGATCTCATCAGACTTCAGAAGCCAAGCAGGGTCACTATTTGGATGGGAGACAACCACAGAAGACTCTGCAGAGGAAGGCAATGGCAAACCACCTCTGCTTCTCACTTGCTGGAGTCACCATAAATTGGCTGTGACTTAACTGTCAAGTCCTGGATGCAGTCACTCCCATAACACTCTTGTAGCAGCGAGATTTGTTTATTGAGAGGTAGAGAGATTCCAAGCATAGACAGATTCTGTGAAGGAATTGGCCTCCAGATGCCAGGTCTGACCCTATACTAAAGGCAGGACATCCCCCCTATACCAACCACTCAGTCAATATTCCCATTCAGCCCGCCAAAGATCTAAGCCTGCCCTTGTGGCCACCCCCCAGTACCTACAATCTAATGGTTACATTATCTAGAAGCTCCCCGTGTTACAAGGTCATGCTGGATGTTTAGATCATACACTTCCCAGGGTCTCGCAGACAGCAACAAGCTGGCGCTATGCAAGCTAAGCAGACATTCACACACACACACATCCACCCCCCACCCCCCAGTCCTGAGAAGATAAACAGTAGTGAAGTATTTGATCCGCAATACCTGTAGACAAAAACAGTGGAATAAGCATGACTGAGAAAGTAGTTAACCCCTAAGGCAACAGAGCATGAGTTTGGCTAAACAACATCCTGTGACAAGCGAGCACTTTTAATACACAAACAATAATATGAATCAATCAGTTATCTGATTTTTACACTATCGAAAGAGGTCTTAAAATGACTGAATGTTTGCTTCAAGGATGCAAAATCCCTAAAAACCCAATGACCAAATAACTGACTACTGTGGAGCACTAGTCATTGCTTTTATGTTACAAGATGGGGAAGACTTAGCATCTAATACATCTGTTCAGGAAAAGTGGAATAAGAGTACCACTGGAAGTGACAGGTTCTTTGTTGGCATATAAAGACACGGGGACAAGGACTGCAATTCTTGAATAACTTTGGGTCTGAGTTATAAATGTTTGTCTGCTTTCTTCATTCTTTTGTTTCAGGATTATGGCATGTGGGAACGTGGTGATAAAACCAATCAGGGCATCCCTGAACTAAATGCAAGTTCCGTAGGAATAGCCAAAGTGAGAATGTATTATGCTTTCTATGCATAGGATTGGATGTGGTGAAAAATGTTTGCTTGCTCTACAGTTCTTGCACAAGCAGAAATGCGAGAAAATGATTGTGGATGTTGCTTTCACTAAGTCAGACTTATTGTGTTTCCACTCATGCAAGATTTTGTGCAACCAATTTCTGGGCACTTTAATAGATGGGAAGGAAAGTGCTAGGTGTTGCACAAGATCTTGCAGAAACACAACTGTGCTAAGTTCATTCATGGTTCTGCATGCACTGAGTCCAAGTCATGGATTGAAAATTGTATACGATATAGTAGTCATATTGCTTCATTACATCCATGCATTAAATATTGTACTATTACAAACATGCCTATCCTATTAGCGTCTGTTGCAATTAAATCCAGAGCAGTGTTTTAAGAATTGCGGCTTTCAGGTTGCAATGAATTGGGATGGGGGGGGCTACTGTTGATTTTAACGAGGTCTTGGTTGCATTCCTTATTACAAAGGTACGGTAACTCTTTCCAGACGGAATATCCGCTTCAGGTTCTAGTTTTCCAGATAATGCTGAAAAAGTGTACCTTTAATTGTATAAATAATACATATTTCAGTGGGATGAGATTCTAACAACTTGTGCTCACAGAACCTCCTTGAAGATATTCCGTTCCACCAGTACAACAGTACTAATTAGAAATCAGCACCAAAGACTGCTTCTGTGCTGCTCATTGAATATGTAATTTTTGTAGTGGGCTAAAATCTGTAAAGGGCCATGGTGGCTCAGAGGTTAAGACACTGAGCTGCAGATGGAATGAGCTCCCATCTCTGGCCCCAGCTCTTGCCAACCTAGCAGTTTGAAAGCAAGAAATTGCAAGTAGATAAATAGGTACCACTTTGGTGGGAAGGTAACAGCGTTCTGTGCGCCTCAGCATTTAGTCATGCAGGGCACATGACCATGGAAACATCTTCGGACAGCGCTGGCTCTTCGACTTGGAAACTGAGATGAGCACCACCCCCTAGAGTTGGATTTGACTAGCTGTCGAGCAGGGGAAACCTTTACTTGAAATCTGTAAAGATACTGTAACAAACGAAGTTCATATTTTAAGAGAGGATCTTAACAAAAGAAATATATAGTCAGTGTTAAAAAAGATATTTACCATATATCCCACAGATATTTGTTAGCCGCTCTGTGGCTTTTAAAAGAAAAGTTATACATTTACATAAATAAGAAGAGGTCAAGCAGTGTTAAATGAGAAAGAAGTCGTATTAAAATGGGGAAAAATTCAAAGCTGTGGACATCTGAGATGTTATCACTAAAAATTGATCCCAGGAGCTAAGTGGGAACAGAAATGACAGAAAAATTTGACGATTAGACATTAGATATTGCCAGTACATTTATAAGTTTGACTGTTTCAGAATATAAGTAGTGAATTAATATAATTTTGTGTTATATTCATTACTGATTGTGAGTTATTTCAACCTGTATTTATTTTAGTCATTTTGCTAATTTGATAGTACTAAGAGGATTTTAAGGCCTAACTTCTAAAAGGAAATCTGTGAACGAAGTAAAAATTCCAGTGCATAGAAGCCATAATGAATTGGATAATTTAACTGTTCAGTAACAGGATGAATGTTCAAAGCTCTTTCAAGCCATTGTTGGCCATCTGCTAGGGTTATGCTATTTAAAGTAGGAGACTGTAGTCATTGTTCTTTTATCAGACATGCCAGCGTTGCAAGTTCTTATGGCTTGGAGCTTTTACATATGGCAGGGCTAACATGTCTAGTGAAGTGCTTGCATATGTTACAACCAATGTTCCCTCTAAGCTGTGGAGTCTTGTGAGCAAACATTCTACTCTGTGAGCTACTGGCATTAAAGCTATGAGTGAGTGACTTGGCTACTGCATACATTCGTTTGCTCTGGAGCCCTCCTTCCTGAGCTAAGACAAAAGTGTGTGAGCCGGAGGCTAAAAAACTGTGAGCTAGCTCACCCTAACTCAGCTTAGAGGGAACACTGGTTACAACATCTGTAGGGGACCCTCACCATATGGAAGAAGCTTTCACCCAAGTAGTGCATGAAGCAGCCCAAACTCAATGACCTTGAGCAAGGCTGTATAGAAACAGCTGATTCCTAAGCACTCTTGCTTGTAAGTATGTTCCACTGATATCCATGGGACTTGCTTCCAAGAGAATATGGTTAGGTCTGGGCAGTTAACATCAGCAGTCAGTCTGTAAAAGTGAAGATAAGACCCTGCCTCACAGGATTGTTAAGAGGTGAAATGAGATTAAACTTCTGCCCATGGAGTACAAGTTTTATGGCTCTCCTCTTTGGTGGCAGTCCAAAAATGCCCCCTGGGAGAGGGGAACCCCAGGAGCTTAATTTTGGGGGTGTATTGCAGGTGGGGAGAGCTGTGGAAATCACATTCCACGGCTGGAAGTTGTTGCATCTGCAGAAAAGTGCCACTGGATCCACCCCAATGATTGCTTTTAATGTTTGTCAGATTTAAAGTTTTATTTGTTACTGAGCTTGTTGACAAGATTCTGAACATGCATGTATGTTTCTGAAGGCTGCGTTGGAAGCAATTGATGAACTGGACCTTTTTGGAGCTGGAGGAGGACACAAGTCAGTAATTCATGTTCTTCCAGATGAAGTTGAACATTGTCAGGTAACTTTGAATCATTTTCCACTAAGGGCACTGTAGCTGTAAAACAGAACTTATAACATTTATAAAGCTCGCACTAAACATATTTGTAATATAATACAATCTATGATTACAACTAGCATCCAGGTCCATCAAACAGATACTATTGGATATAATTCTCAGCTATGGAAGGCAAAGTCTATGAATATGAGTATTCCATGGATGTTGATGGAAAATCCCTGGCATTATTGTTGGTTTAGTTCTTTTGCTAAAAACGCCATCAATTGAAGTTTCTGCTGACAACAACAAATAAGTGATCTTTGGCTTGTGAAAATAGTTTGTAACTTAGTTTTTGCAAGAATAGGGTATTCTTTCTGAATCAAATAAAATACTTTGAAATAAACTAATTGTTTTTATTTTCTTTGCTTTGTCTTGTTTTTCCCTGATGCGTATGTGTTCTGTTCAGTCTATTCTATACTCCATGTTGCCGAGGGCATCCACATCGAAAGAGATTGATGCTGGTCTGTTGTCTATAATTTCTTATCCAGCCTTTGCTGTAGAGGACATGAATGTTGTTAATGCAACTAAAAATGAAATTATCACCAAGCTCCAGGTAAGACTTTAATTTTTCCTTTGTTAGTTTTTTAAAAACTCCTGAATTAATTTGTTGAGTAATAAGTTTAGTCCTATATTTACGAAGAGTGAATGGGCTGCAGAAAATAGCACTCTGTATCACGAAATGCAAATACATCTGTGTACGTACAACAACAAAGTGCTCACACGGTAATCATTCTGTTTGTCTTCACAGGGAAGATATGGCTGCTGCCGTTTCCTTCGAGATGGTTATAAAACACCAAGAGAGGTCCTGCTTTTGCAACTGTCAACACCTTTGCTACATCACATTGCTGCCTGTCAGACAGCAAAACTGGGAAAGCGGCAAAATCATGCAAAGCATGAGAACAAACATGCAGACAATGACACATAACCAAAATCAGCAGATATTCTGATGTTTGTAACCATCAAGAAGGGCTGGTGTCAGCCCAGCCTGAGATGGGGCCGCCGCTACAGCTCAGGGTCTCCAGCAGGGCCCACTGCTGTGAGCTCCCCGTGGCCATTTCCTTGCCAGTGCTCCAGTGCCCGTGCTCCCTCCTGCATACACTGCCCAGGGCCACGGGGGAAAGGGGTGCAGGCGGTTGTAAGCAGGGGCAGTGAGAGAGCTTGTGAGCAGACAAGGAAAGGGCACACAAGCAGGTGGGCAGGAAGGAGGGTGTGGGTGCCTGATGGTGGGCAGAGGAGAAAGGAGCCCTGGGGGCTCTCCCTGCCCCCCCCCAACTTGGAACAGGCCCTGCCATCAAGCCAGAATTAAGTGCATTTAACTCCCATTGATGAATGGGACATAAAAATATCTTAGCTTTGGCAAAGTTTAGCCTTTTTCTATTCCTGAAACCCAAGCAGGAAATCACCCAGTGACTTCACCTATCACTGATCTGATTCAACTTGCCTTCTGAAATTTGGGCATTGAAATCTTTTGCTATATCAAAATGCTGCTCCACTGACACTGAATCCCATACAAGCAGCATAATTGTATTAGTTGTAATGGCATTTTATGGGAATGTAATGCAGTGTTCAAATTAGGGTTGCCAAGTCTCACCTTCTTCCGGAGCGGGGGACTCCTGGGTTGATCCTGGAGCACGCGCCGCATCCACATCACCAGAAAGTGACGTGACGACGCTGGGCACGCTGGGGGCGGGGCCACGACCATCCGAGGGAAAACCATAGAGTTTTCCCTCAGATGACTGTAGCCCCGCCCCCAGCGTGGCCGCCGTGGTCGCGTCACTTCCTGGTGACGTGCATGTCGGGGTGGAGTTCCCCCCGGGGCCCGATCTGGCGGCGGTGGGGAGTGGGCCTCTGGGTCGGGGGTTTCCCCGCCCCCCCGGGGGGACTTGGCAAGCCTAGTTCAAATCAAGGCATTTAGGAAATATTTATTAACCCTTTAAAAAACAGATGTAATTTGTTAGTCATTTTGAAAAGGCAAGGCTGAGGCCTGTTTCAGATGTCATATTCCTAATCCTGTGGACAGTGTTTTGGAAGATAGGGAAGATGCCATAGGCTCGCACAATCCCCTCACAGAGCCCAACCTCACGTACACCAATTTCCTCCCTTTCCTTTTTGTGTGAGCAAACTTGGTGAGACATGACAAGGTAACTGTGGAAACTGTCTCATGAACAAACCATAATTTGATTCCAAACTAGGGACTGAAACCACAGTTGTGTAAACAGACCTGTTTCCAGTTGGGATATCCACCAAACTATGGTTTGCATGAACAAGGAAGAGGAGAGTCTCGTCATGAAAGGAGGAAGAAGAGGAGAAAGGGAGTCCATAAGTTTCTGACACATCCCTGGTCTTTCAGTCCATGGTTTAAAGGACCAGATTTCTATATTGGCCTAAGAGAGCACATAATTTCTGAATTGGTTGTGGTTCAGTGTACTCTTAGCCCTTCTGCTGTGCACTATGCCATAACTTTGACTGAACAATAGTAGTTTTTAATCTTGAGAAAAAATGTTGTAGTGGATTTGCATTGTCACGCATTCAAGCTAACATGGATTTATGAGGTTATCTTTTTTTTTTTTTTTATAAAGGTTTTATTGACTCCCCTAAAAAGGGGAGGTATTTCGCTTAAAAGAAAAAAAGGAAGGGGTAGACTGTGGGAGAAAGAGAAAGCTGAGTGATATTCAAATCAGTAAATTAAACTGTTAGTAATGTCCAATTAATCTTCTTGGGCTTCTTCTGTGTGTTGCCAAAACTTCTTTTCTTAGTCCTGTTACATGTGTTCTCTGTTAGTATGTTAGTAATGTTCCTTTGAGCTTCTGTTAATAAAAAGGGTCTCTTCTGTGCACATTCAGAACCGCTTCTTTGCGTGCTGGGTACTTTTAATTCGCTGACGTGGAGGAGCTTCCTCTGTTGTCTTCTCCTTCCGGCTTGTTAGATCCTCCTTCGGGTTGTTATTAATACGCTCAGTTCATGTACTATAAATCCTCTTCCTTTCATGCCCCAGAGGTCCCCATTTCCGAGAATGGTATAATTTCATTTTCGCTTTTATATTCGCTCCCCTTCCGGCTTGTTAGATCCTCCTTCGGGTTGTTATTAATACGCTCAGTTCATGTACTATAAATCCTCTTCCTTTCATGCCCCAGAGGTCCCCATTTCCGAGAATGGTATAATTTCATTTTCGCTTTTATATTCGCTCCCAGACTCTCTATGGGTCCTCCTCGCAATTGTTGACTTATATAAGCGCTTTCAGGCACTTCTCGCTGTCACAATTCCAACTTATCTTTTTTGCAAAACTCCCGTCGGATTCACAGCCATAAACAGTCCAAGCATTCAACAGCCGGCTCTTGCACACAAACAAACGCCCAGACGGAAGTCCCTCCCTCCTTCTCCACTCGCCTCTGCCCAGCTCCGACATCTTTTCTTTTTTTGTTTACTTTTAGAAAGTTCTTAAAATGTGCTCCAGAGAGACAAGTTCTTCGCTTTTCAAATACATCAAAGGAAAACATCACTGTCCGCTCAATTCATCCCCCCCTCCTTTTCTTTTTCGCTTATATGGATGGAGGATTAACCTCTTCGCCTTTTTCGCTGGGGGGGGGGGAACAATTTTCAGTTCTTTTTCTCTGCATTTTGACAACTCACAGTTAAGCCGATTTTTTCTTTTTCTTTTCCATTTTTGCGGATGGTCGCTTTATCACTCGGTGACGTCTGGTGGCTCCGCTAAACCCCGTTCGGGGTCGCTCACGCAGCAAAGGTCCATTGGGGCAGGGCAAGGCGGGAGCCTCGCTCTCCGACCTCTCGGCCGAAAGAGCGACTCCCCCCTAGTGCGCCCTAAAGCGCCCCGGATCCGAGCTCCTCTCTTCTGAGGGGCTCGTTCGGGTCTCCGCTCGCGCGGATTCCCTCCTCAACCGCGGGCGGGCGAGGCGCCCTTGGGAGCGACCCGAGGAAGCGTCCGCCATGCGCGGGAGCCAAACCGGAAGCCGATTTATGAGGTTATCTTGTACTACTGATTCCTGCTTGTCAGAGCAGCTGAATGTTTATGGGAAAACTCTGCATGTCCTCGGCTGCAGCATTTTTCAAGAAGGGATTAGATGCTTTGGAATTTGTGAAAGGAACTTGACTTAAGCATTAAATGCTTTACTGAGCTGCTTCCTGAAGATTTTATCTCACTGAATTTAATAGGTTTATCTTTATTTAGTGGCTTGAAAATTGGAACCGAGCATACCATTTTTGTGCCTCTAGACTGATTTCAGGTTGTGGAAACTGGTCCTGTCCTTAAAAAGCTAGTGCTGTGCACAGCAACATGGGCGAAATGCCATGGTATGAGCCTGAACTCACACAAGGAGGGGTGGGATGCAAGTATGACGGGCAGAGGGGGAGAGCATCCTGTGCAAGACAGCAACAATGAAGCACACATCTTTTTTCCCTGTTTCTAGGATCCAACTAGATTACATTATGATCCTGCTGAGCTCAAATTATTTGAGAACATAGAATGTGAGTGGCCTGTATTCTGGACGTATTTCCTAATCGATGGTGTGTTTAACGGTGACAGGATTCAGGTAAGAGAAGGGCTGAAGCTGTAGTGAGCATTGTGATAGTTGTCCATAAAACTGCCAAGATGCAGTGCTTGGGCAGGAGGAGATGAGCAACCTAATCACATCGCCCCGCCCTGCCTCAGTTAGCTCCTTTAGTAAAGGAAAAGAGGCATCATGCCGTTGTACTCTGGCTGACAGCTGGAGTAGATAATGCCAGGTTAGATAGGCCAGGGGTCTCGACAAGGATAAGGCAGCTTCATGTGTTCCCTTGGGGAAGTTTTATGGTGTAGAGCCAACCATGCAAGGCAAGCAGGATAGAGCTAGACTAGCTGTGCTCCTTTTGCTTCTAAAAACTCAGCATTATGTGTATTGGTGCGTGGTTGACAGGGACCATGCCTCCCTCCCATGTACCTCTGAAGCCCGTTGCTCAGCACTGCTGCACTGCATACAAGGAGCAAGGGCAGTGGATGGTGTCGAGTGCTGGACTAGTCTCAGGGAGACCTAGGTTCACGTCTTCATTCACCAGGAAACTCACTGGGTGACTGTGGACTAGCCATGCTAGACTAGCTCAGGGGGCAGTTATTGGGAGGAACCTTGTGCACCACCTTGGAGGAAAGGTAGAATCAAAATGCAATGAATCAACAAATATAAGGTCATGTTTGCATTGATGCGGCAATGCCAGTGTGAGCATTAGGCCAATGCTGGGTGCTCTATGCCCGTCCCTGCCTGTGCTTTTTAGAGCAAAGCATAGCATCAGGCTCTTAACACTCACTGAAGACAATGGAACTAAACAAGGATAGGTCTTAGTGTTCTAGTTTAAATGGCTGCAAATGTTGCAGTGGTTTTATGGGTGACCATTCGCCTTCATTCACATGGCAAGACTTAGTACAGGAGTTTGGATCTAGGATTTGGTTTAAGGCAGTGATTCCCCCCTACTCTACAGAACTTTCTCCACTTAATTATATGCAAGCATGGAATTGAAGTACTTGTTTCGTACTCTCCAGGTACAAGAGTACAGAGAAGCCTTGGAAGGGATACTCATAAGGAAGAAAAATGGGATTCTTCTGATGCCAGAACTGTATGCTGTTCCTCCAGATAAGGTATCTTAAAGGCTGAGCATGCCCTAAACAGTGTCCTCTTCTGTGGCAGCTCATAGCGAACCTGTGTCCTTTCAGACAACGTTATTGTCAACTGTTGATAGCTTTTGGTTGTATAAGACATTATAACCTCATGATGCATCAGGGTAAGGACTGTGATAAATAGACAAGCACAAGAGGAAGGGAGGGATTTACAGACAGGCCACATGGAAATAAACTTTGCTCTTCACAAAGGGGAAAGGGGGAAGAAGTCCAAGATGGTGGCCACGCCTAGCTGTGGAGCTCACTGGATGGCCTTGTTGAGGTTGTCCCAGCCGGTCTTCCTGCACAGGGTTGCTGTGAGCAGAGCTTACTGCTCTTAGTCCCACCAGCAAGATAGTTTAGTGTTGACTGTAAGTTTTGCAGCCAGGCCTGTATATTTTAAACACATGCGTCATAAGGCTTTCTAAAACAGTAGCCACTTATGCAATATGCTGTAAGCTGGTTTTGCCATTCTGAGAGAACTTTAAAAGCAGATTTCAAAGGTTAGCTGTAAAACTGGAAGTACATTACCTGAAATCCGGTATACACAGTATTTCCATTCCCAGCTTACTACAAGCCTTGTATGTGTTTAAAGGAGCAATCTATGTTGTAGCTAGTCTTATGCGGTCTAGGCTAGTGTTTCCCAGCCTGTGACATGGGACCCAGAAGTGGGTCATGAAGCCTCTGAAAGTGGGTTGCGGGCCAGCCCTTCCTACGCCACCTGTGTCCTTTCCATTGTTCTCTTTTGTATTTTGGAAACCAAGATCTGACCCTGGAAACAGTATCTTCCATACATTAGTTGGCATTTCCCCCCCCTCTACTGCACATACATATTGAGCAAGTAAAATGTGTCCCGATGGTTCCTAGAGTGAGTTTCTGATAATGTTAAGGGGGGTTAGAGGGAGTCATGGAGAAGGAAGGAGAGGGTGGTCCGAGGCTGGAAAGTAACCTCCAGATGCAAAGCCTACATTGGAAATGCCACTTGCTTTGGGTTCCTAATGGGGGAGCTGCACCCTTTGTGTGATGTTTATTGGTTTCTCAGAAACACCTGGTTAGCCACTGTAGATAATGAAATGCTGAACTAGATGGATGCCAGATTTATAATTTGCCTAGGGTGTCAAAAACCCTGGGCCAGCCTTGGATGGGTCACCATCCCCAGTAAATTTGGACTCCTGGGTCACCATACCAAAAAGACTGGGAACCATCGGTCTAGGCCACTGGTCAGTTCATCATACCTAACAGAGACCATGTTACTTATAAGACTCATACAGGAGGACTGCAATATCAAATGATCATTTGCATATATAGCCCTCTTTAGACAGCATCTGTAGAAAGAAGACACGTGTAGGTAGAAGCCCATTGCGTGTAAAGGATGAATGTGTTTGCCCTGCCCCTGTCCACATGCAGTTGCTAGAACACAGGTGTGACGCTGACACGTACAAACTGCAATTGGGAACATTTGAAAAAGCATTTCAAATCATGGGAATGGAAACTGTATGTGTGTTTGCATGTGTGTTTGCACGCATGTGTAGGTGCCGTGCCCACATTCTAGTATCTAGTATTCTAGTATCTAGCCAGCTCTTCTCTACATATGTCATCTGAATAGGGCTTGTCAAGGGGCCATCAAAGGCCCAGCTGCTCAGTTTTAACTATAAATCCATATCCCCATAAACAATGCTTTGCCGTGGAGTCGGGTCACACATCCAGCAGCCACGGGAGCATTGTAGAATCAGTCTTCATTCTTGATTTCGTTTGCCAGGTGAATGAAGAATATGCAAATCCTCACACAGTGGACCGCGTCCCAGCTGGAAAGCTACCTCATCTCTGGGGTCAATCTTTATACATCCTCAGTGCCCTCTTAGCAGAGGTAATCCCGACGCTGCTAGCAAAATGTGTTTGTGACAGTCTTGATGGAGCTTATCCTGTTTATGCCAAGTGTGGAAAATAGAATTAGGTGATGTCATGTTTCTCTATCCTGGGTCCAACACGACCAGGTTCTGACACAATTACGTTTCTATGCTTGTCTCGTGCATGCCGCTGTCGGGACAGGATTGTGGCCTTTGACTCTTGGTCTGATTCCTCTCTATCTCTTCCCCCCCCCCCCCTTTCTCCTTCCAAGAGTTTTCTGGCTCCTGGAGAAATCGATCCTTTAAATAGGAGGTTTTCAACTGCTTTTAAGCCTGATGTTGTAGTTCAAGGTTAGTGATTATTTTTGTGTGTACTTTTCATTCCATTTAAATGTTACAGAGAGGGGGAGCAGCTAAAATTAAAAGCCCCTGTCCAGAAAGTCATGCACACGTGGGAATGCTGATGCATACTGTAAGAGGGTCCCTACCATGACATGGAGCCTGTGTGTGGGTTTGTTGCATTCTGTGCCCCGTGAGCTGGCTCTGACAGCAAAGTGAATTGCGATTCCTGAGCTCACTGCAGCTCTGTTTGGGCATCAGAATTCCTGCAGGTGTTAGGGGATTAGCAGTGTCAATTGCTACGCCTTGAAGGTGTTGTCTGTATTCCTTGGTAGCGCTGAATTAGAACTGAAATATATTTAAAGTAAATAATAAATTAACTTTTTATAAACAGTTTACCCATCATTGATAGTATTCCTTGCCTCAGGCAATTTGTTCCTTGCACTGTTTTCTGACTCTGTAATCCTAGTCCTATTGCATTGCTCATCAGTTGTTTTACGCTGTCTGATTGTCCGGTTCTGTATTCTGTAATCCGCTTTGCGTCACAGCGAGAAAGGCAGGCTGCAAATAAAACAAACAAATAAATAATGCAGGTGGTCCTGTTCTGCGTTTAACCCTTTTTTTCTTTTTAATACTGGGGTTATTCCTTTATCTAACTAATTTCCAGTATTCCAAGAAAAACGAAAAAAGTCATTTGCCTCAGCATACCTAAACATTACAGTTCTGGGCTGGACATAGATGGGGGTTGGCGCCACAGTGACTGAGAAGGAATTTGTACAGGATCTTGGTAGCTATTTTCCCACAGCGAGGCTGTGTTAACACTTCAAATGAAGCCACAGTCTCCCAAGGTAGCTTGAAAGGCAGGCATTTGTGGATTGCACTGTTTGTAGAACACACGTTGCAGGGGACAGAGTCACTCGCTCATAAGTGTCTATATATCAAAATCAAATTTAACGCATTAGGTGGAAAAGGTTTCTTGAAAGCTGCATGCCTGTATTAGTGTATGAATCAGCTTCCTTATGAAGGAGCAGATAGACAACACATTATATTAGTTCAGGTGAAACTCAGCACTGATTTACACAGGCAGGAAGTTAAGTTGATAGAGTGAGTGCACCACTTCAGATGGGCAGGTGATTGGTGAATATTCATTTGCATTAAAAACTGCGTGCGGGTAGAAAAGTAACACAGCAGGTAGGCAACACAGTTCTCTCTCCTCTTTTTGCCGTTTGCTCTGGCTTTCTATTTGTAGGGAGTTCTTAACAAAGGGGAGCATTCCAGATGTGATCACCCACCTGCTGCCTAAAGTGGTGCAGCCCATTCTATCCCCACAGTGTTCTGCCTCTTTGTTCCCCTGCATGTGGGAACCGTGCCTTAGCCAAAAACAGCTTTAGCTTGATGAGGGTAGGGGAACGATAGCTGGAAAGAGAAGAGAAAGAAGAACTGACGGTCCAGGCTCCTAAACATTTCATGTTATGCCTCTTGGGTCTTTTAAGGATAACATTGCTTAAAGCAGATCACCATGTTCTCTTTTAAATAAATGTTGTTATGGCTGTTTTCACATGTTGGGTAGCCTTTGGTCTTGTCTTCTACATTATCTTCTGTTTAAAACTATAACAAATATTTGGAGGAAGCAACTGGATACCTTATGGTCTGATATCTCAGGCTAGATTATAAATATGATAGCAAAATAAACGCCTTGCTTGCTTTAGGCAAAACACAAAAATGGGGGGGGGGCTTCTTCCCAAAAGATGCCTGTATCGCACTGTATTGCCTAGAAGGTAATTCCACTTTAAAAACCAGCCATTTTTTAATTTTTCTATTTTTGGAATTCTTGTACAGTTACTGTCCTGGCAGAATCCAGTGAAATTAAGGAACTGTTGAGTCATCATGGGATCAATGTTCAGAGTGTGGCTGACATTAATCCAGTCAGGGTTCAGCCAGCACGGATCCTGAGTCACCTGTATGCCAAGCTTGGTAGGTGCCAAGATAAACGATCAGATCTCATCTGTCCTCATCTGTTTCCATTTTCCTGTTACTTTCTTTAGCAGTTTAAAACTTGTGCAGCGTTTGGATCATAATTATAGGGAGCATGAGTATTTTCTAATGGTGGATCAAAGAACATACTGATATTCACTCTGAAGTTGTTAGCACAACTCATAGTTTTACAGGACTTTGTTTGAAAAGCATATGTGCCTCCATGGTCTATGATAGAGAAAGTATCCTCTGTGATCACTTTTGCAACCTAATGGTACTGGCTCACAGAGAAAAGCAGAGTGGCATCTACAGACGCAGAATTGCACTCTGTGTTCTGGAACACCACATGTCTTGCATGTCACTCTCCTCACAGGCTCTAGACAGCAGACACGTAGTCTGACCGAAAGATGGTAACAAGGTACCTTTATTTAGGATGCTGATGTTACAAAGGCCAACTCCAAATAAAAGAAATCTCTTATAGAGAAAGTATGTTGTATGGATGACGTTCTTAAAAAAACCCCAAGAAAATCAATATCGTCATTCCAAGGGGGTTAATATTAATGTTGACTAAGTTCAGACAGAATGTGAAAGCAAGGTTTTATTTTACCCATGGTAACTTTGCGAATCCAGGGACCAGCTCACACATGATCATTCAAGTACTAACTGGTGTTGACGGTTGCCTGGTTTCATTGCTGTCGCTCTTTCCCCCACCCACCCCCACAGGTATCCCAGCCTGCATTATGGTGAGGATGGTGCCATAGTTATGTGAAATGGTAGCTAAGACTGACTGAGACTAATAAACCATCTTCAGCCATGTTTTCACATCCTCATTTGATTTACCCTAACTAACCATAGTGACTGGTGTGGTCCACATCCAGTCAACACTAATAATAGCTTAATTAAAACATGGTTTTGCTTGATGTCTGAGCAGAGCCCTAACATCCAGACCTACTCTCCCTGGACAAAGTAAAACAACTGGCTAATTAAGAAAATATAAACTGCTTTTAGAAAGCATGAGCAAACTGCAGTCTCCTGTGAGCCATCTGTTCTGCAAGCTCTGCTCACAGTATTTGGATCCAAACTTATGAATATACTGATAAGCAGCTTTCAGATGCTAATGGTACTAGTTGTTTGCTTGGTTCATTCACAAATGACTTAATGCATAATAAAAATATTCTTCCATTTATGAAAAACCTCTAAACGAACTTTTAAATGGATTTGGTGGATCCATTACTACCTGTAGTAAATAAGTTACATGAATTTCAGAAAGGCATTGCTTTATCTCATGGAGTGAGGGGAACCTTTGTTTAATTCGGGCAATTTCATGCTGAGTTTCTAAATTGGAACAGTACATTACTTACTTCACAAAGCAAGCATTTTTATATATGTAGCATAACATATGTGATACATTGGTAGCTTTGATATTTTCTTTTGCTGCAAACAATATCTTTTAATTGCGTGTTGTATAGCATGTATGGTTGGAAATTAACGTTCATTTCCCCCCCTTTGTTTTAACAGGCCGCAATAAACACATGAAATTGAGTGGGAGACCTTACCGACATATTGGTGTCTTGGGAACATCCAAGCTTTATGTTATAAGAAATCAAATATTTACCTTTACTCCTCAGGTGAGCTTGTAATGCAAACAAACAAAAAAGGGGTGACCCTGACTTGCCACGCATCCCTGTTTGCGGTCCCGTGCAGGGGGGAGAGCCAGCAGGGCAACAGGCGGCCATGATGGCCCACGTCCCGCAGGGCAGGACAAGCTGCACAGGCAGCTTGGGGGATGGGCAGTGACAGCGGTGGAAGAATCTGGCCCTCCCCTTCATAGGTGGGCCTATGATAGGACCTGAACTGTGCCCGGGAGAGGGGGGAGTGATCGCCAGGGGGTATAAAGTGTGCCATGCCGCCCAGCTACCTCACCTGACCATGTGCAACCCAAGTGATTGGATCTGCGGGCACAGCATTGTGTACTGGGAAGGAATTTACTCAGCCTTGTCAGGATGGGGCAGGGAACTCACCCTGGATGAGGCACTACAAAGCACCTGAGTTGGCATAAGGGGACTATTGTGGGACGCATTGCTGCCTATGGTCCCCAAGACACGTTGGGGATACAACTGGGTGAAAATGACCTGGAGGACCACAGGGACCTTGACTTGGAACACCAGGCTGAGGTGGATTTGAGGTTATTGCGGGAAAGCTCCCTAACACGACTTTCCTCTGGTTGGACTGGCTGGAGCGGCACTCGTGGCATGGGGCCATCTGCTCAGAGAGGGTAGATGCATCAAGGCAGAAGTTTTAACAAAAGACTGGGAAAGAGCTTGGAGTTCACTGGGGGGGGGGCCCTCAGAATTCAGCATCCAGATATCTTGCATTGATTAGAGCTCCTATTCTGGCCTGATGGTGTTCATCTGTCTCCATGGAGAATGGACATCTGGCTACATGGGGTTAGGTATGGCCTGCAGACTTGGCTACAGCTGTAGGAGCATTGGTGGGAGCACCCAGCTCTTGTGGCAGTATCAGCATGGGGCTGAATCCATTTTGGGAAATCTGCCTGTATGCCATTTTCCCGGGCTATGGGGACCCCTTAAGGGATCTTGGGGTGAGGACTTCAAGGGGCATGCCCAGCTCAGGGGCTGCCAACAGGTTACTCTCACACTCAGGTGGCAGGGGTGTGCACTTAGGGGTGACCGTCCCTGGGGAATCCAGCAACCTGCTATCCCATGGTTCTCCTCTCACCAGCAGGCAGGCTGGTTGGGGATTGGGGTACATTGACTGGCAGATGGGTCAGTCGATGCCCGGATCTGACGGACCTATGCTGTGCCAATGCTTCTTACAGCTGTAACCAATAAACATTGTGGCCATTTTATTCCACATTTTAATCCAAAACGCTTTGTGTGATTGTATTATTGGCAAGTAGTTGTAAAGGGAGTCTATGCCTTTGTTGCCCTCTCCCCTTCTCTAGGAGTTGGGGCTGCAAATCCCTGTTTGCTAATTCTTAGTAATTCACTTCTTGTCACATGGCCTTCTCCTTTTATGTAGGCAGGACTGATAAAAATCTGTACTTTGTTTTGGCTGTGTATACAGCTGGTTGATGATCAAAGAGGACCACTGATAAAGTTGTCCCCTCCCCGGTAAGGAAAATCTACCCTTGCTAATGGCACAGGCTGGAAATTGGTCAACAAGCTATTGCTGGACATTCCTTTCCTGAAGGCTAGTGACAAGATCAGTAGAGCCCCAGCAAAGCTTGAAAGCATAATGAGACTATTACATGTTATGTTAATTGGTTCAGTTGAGACTCTTTGCAACAAAGAGCTCACGTGGAGAACCTGGTTCACATTGGAGGCTTGGTGATAGGGAGGAGCCCATGCCCACTCTTGTGCCATTGCCCTTCCAGACCAAATGGCTGGACACAACTGAGTGCATGGGTGAGCTCACTGAAATGAGTGGGCTTACGTGTGTTTAGGCCTTTGTTGGATTGCACTGTTTGCGTTTGGGGTATCTATTCTGGGAAGAAGTGTCCAGAAGTGTCTCGAGTTTTCAAACACACTTTAGTGTTTGGCAGGGTGATTCAGCCTTGTGGACAAAGAATGTCGTCCTGTGCTGTATAATGTGCACCAGAACAACCCTTGAAACCGTTATGTTACCCTGGCCTTGCATGCATGCGTGCATACTTTTGTCGAGAAGTAAATGCGTAACAGTTTTCTTTGCCTTTCAGTTTACAGATCAGCATCACTTCTATTTGGCCTTAGACAATCGGATGGTTGTGGAGATGCTTCGAACGGAACTGGCTTATCTTACCTCCTGCTGGAGGATGACTGGGAGACCAACTCTCACATTTCCAATTACAAACACAATGCTCAGTCAGTAACCTTGATCATTACAAGCCAAATGCAGCTTTGCTCTTCTGAATGCTTGAATTCATGCCATTCTCAATAGCAGTTTTTCCTTCTTTGTTTCTCATACACCTTCTATTAAGGGATGCAGAAATAAATTGCTATTTTAATAAATCATCTAGACCACTTTTCAATATGAGTCCAGTGGCAATGTAGGGGCTAACAGAATTTATTCCAGTGTAAAAGCTTTCGTGAGTCAGAGTTCTGAGAATCAGATGCAGGAAGTGTGCCTCCATAAGGTTGGTGCAATTGTATTCACCACAGAGAGGTGGTGATGGACTGTGTGCGTGTATCAATTCTGTGATGAGCGTTGACCTTGTGGATGCAGTATGGTTCACAAAAACCTGTGTGGAATAAATTTTGTTAGTCTCTGAGCTGCTGGACTCCCATTTTGTTTCGCTGCTACAGCCTAACTTGGCTGTCCATCTATAATTTTGAGTATAGTATCAAGTTCTATTTTCTTTAAGAACTTGACATTAGCTTCGCTTTAAAAGGCTTTTTGTATCACCCTGTAGAATAGTACTCAAGTACAGATGCTATTACGATGGACATTATAAAGTAGGGTTCTTTTGTGTTTGGCTTGGAAAGTACATTGCTCTGAAAGATATGTTGAAATTTGAGTGGATAAATACTATTTTACATGGTATAATTGCCCACTTGATAATAATGCTTATAAAAGTTTCCACAGCAGCTTACTTGAACAGGGATCTCCTTAAATCCACCCTTTTCTTCTCATCCACCCAGGGCCGGCCCCAGCTTATTTTGCACCCTAGGCGAGGATCCCTTCTGGCGTCCCCCCCCCATGTGCCCACCATGGCTCGGACCCGTTAATTGGATCTGTACCCCGGACCTCCCGTTCCCCTGGCACCCATGCTCTTAACACTCACTTTTGCTTTTGTAACTTTGCCTGCTTTGCACATCTGGCTTCCACCAAGGAAGACTCTGCAAAGAAAGGCACGCGTCGCAAACAATCTCTGCTTCTCATTTGCCTTGACAGTTCCTTGCTGGGGTTGCCATAAGTCAGTTGCAACTTGAGTGTCCATATGTAATAGCCCCCCTACTTAGATTCTTCTTTGACTCAGCTGAGTGACCCTTCTGTGCCCAGAGGGCTACGTTCTTTGGTGGAATTGGTTTTGGTATCATCAGAAAGATCATAACATGTTTAAAACTCAGTAGTGTTTGCAGCTGAACCAGGACAGCGGGGTGTGTGTGTGTGTGTGTGTGCCAGTTTGGTGCCCCTAAGGGCCGGCGCGCTCTAGGCGAGTCCCTAGTTCGCCTAGTGAGTGAGCCGGCCCTGCATCCACCCTTTTGCTGAGGCTTTCATGAATACCTTTAGCTTGCAAGGGACTGTTCCAAATCAGACTGAAGGTTAAAAAATTGGGAATCTTCATGTTATATTTGTAATGAACAAGCAATGGTTTAATTCTAAAATTGGACACACTAAACAAAGTCGAAGTTTACGTAAGTGTTAACACAAGGTACCCCTTTACGACGTACAGACCTATCCTTTGCATTGTTCCTTAGAGGTAAATTCTGTCGAACTGTTGGGGTCTGGCTTCTCCCTCCAGTCATCTTTAACCTACATAAGCAGAAAATGTAAACCAGCAGTCAGTTCAAATGAGGTGATATTTTTTAAAAGCCCCATTTCGAGATATTTTCAAATCGAGTTTATAAAGAAAGCTATTGTTAAAATATGAAATCATTTTCTTTCTTTGTTTTTAGTTAATGATGGTTCTGACATTGATCCAGCAATTCTTGCCACCATACGAAAACTTGGGGATGGATACTTTGGAGGAGCTAGGTACAAACTTCCCCTTATACAATATTACACTATTTCCTTCAGCTTGCTCAAGCAGCCATGGCAGAAGTCAGGAAGAAGGCAGCACTTCTGAACTGAACCGAATTTGTGGTACTTGTTTCAAGTCAGCTTGAGGAATACAGACTGCAGTTTGCAGCTCAGTAAAACTTTTGCCTGTGAAAACCGGTTGCTGTGTTTTATTTAATTAAGTCATTTAAAATATTAATATCCCGCTTTTCTCCTGAGCAGAGAGTGGCTTGCCTCAGATTTAAAAATAAATGCAGTGTCACATCAACAGAAGTATAAATAACAGGAAGCAAACCACAACCTTCATTGATGGGCCACTAAAGTACATTGGGGAAGTTCTGCTTTACAGAACTTCCAAAATCTGAGCAAGGTTGGGGCCTCCTCACCTCCTTGGGAACCCAGTTCGACAGCACAGATGTAGCCACCAAGAAAACATTGGCCCGAGCAACAGCAGTCTTGCAGATGTTCTGCTTGTGGTGGTGCTTCTCTGATGCGTGAGTCTGTTCTTGCATCTGGGGAAGGTTCTTGAGTTGGACAAAAGCACCTCTACTAGCAGAACAGAAGTGCTGGTTCTGGCCTTCAGTATTCAGTCCCTTTGGTAATGATCTTTAAGATTCTGCAAGACTCAAGCCCATAGAATAGCATTCTTGAAACACACATGTGTACCGTGTAGCTTCTTACATAATCTTTTCATATGCATATAATTTGTGCTTGTGTGCCAATAAAAGTCTGTAACATAAATAAAAATACATGTGTATGTTTTGGTGTCAACATGCATGTCAGGAAGCTGCCTTTGTATCCTTCCTGTACGAAACCCTCTCAAGCCATGCTCATGTTCCTTAGAAACATTGAGGAAGGTTGGGATGCCCCAGGGGAGATGGGGATGGCACAAAGTAAGAGAGCCAGTTCGGTGTAGTGGTTAAGTGCGCGGACTCTAATCTGGGAGAACTGGGTTTGATTCCCCACTCCTCCACTTGCACCTGGCTGGATGACCTTGGGCAAGCTATAGTTCTGATGAGTTTTTCTTGAAAAAGAGCAGTTTCTGTCAGAGCTCTCTCAGCCCCACCTACCTCACAGGGTGTCTGTTGTGGGGAGGGGAAGGGAAAGGAGTTTGTAAGCCGCTCTGAGACACCTTTGGGTAGTGAAGGGCGGGGTATAAATCCAATCTCTTCTTCTTCTTCTAAATTAACCTAAAAGGAGAAGCTGTTGGTGATTTGTGGGATTAAAGGTCCTCATCTCTGTTTCAGAATATTATTGTAGCAATGACAAATAAGAGCTGCCTTGCTGGACCAGAGTATAGTCTGACATGTTTTCTATAGCAGTGGTCATTTAGATGCCTCTGGGAAGCACATTGGAAGGCTATGATGGGGACAGTTGTCCCTGTTGCTTGCCTTCAGCATGTAATCATCGGAGGAATGCTCTTTGTGAGGCCATTTAGCTATTATGGGAATATAGTCCTTCCTTGTGAATTTGTGTAAAACAATAAGAATCAGGAATGCTTTCTGCTGACTACCGACTGCAGATCATGGTGGTCTTCAGTATTATACAATAAACATACGTATTATTTTCCTCCTTCTTCCTCGTGTGATTCTTCAGGGTGAAGTTGGGTAAACTTTCAGACTTCCTTACCACTTCGTTCTATACAAACCTAAGCTTCCTGGATCCAGATTGTGATGGAAAACTATTTGATGATTTCAGTGAAGGCTATTCTAGTCCTGAAAGTGGCTATGAACTAGAAGATTATACAGACTTTGGTGACAAAGGTAATCCATTTAGCAGTTTTTTGGGGGGATTTTTACATTTAAGTGGCCTTATTTCTGTTTGCATCCAAAACTGTCAAAGTCAACACATTGCAACACAGTCCTGTGCACTGGTATGAGGCAAGGTACTTCATGTTGCAAGAGGGTGTTTCATAAGAGTAGATTCAGGAAAGGGAATCTATGAAAAAATGAACATAGTCCATTTAGTCTGCTATTGTCCTCTGCAAATGACAGGTGCACTCTTAATATTTCTTGCAAAAATCTTATTGAGCTGGCAGGGATACCCTGGATCTTCTGCACTTTGATCCTTCTGCATGCAAATTATAAGACAGTGCATGTGCTATGGCATTTTTCAAGTGCAGTCTAAGGACTTGGGCAGGAAACACATTGAGTATTTTGGATAGTGCACAATATCTTACTGGATTCCAACTAGGTAAAGTTTTGAATTGTTTTTCTTTGCATGTCTTTTGGCAGAAAGCCAAGACGAGCTGGACCAGTATATACACAGTATGTTGCAAAGCACAGCTCTTAAATCCTATCTGCCACCGATCTCAAAAGCTTCCAGTTCACCCCATGTGTTTAGTGCTGCTCATTCCACCAGAGAGATACTGTCAATCATGGCCAAGGCGAAGGGCTTGGAGATTCCAAGTGAGTTTTTACAGCATTAACATTTCTGTCTTTTTTACAACTGGAATGCCCATAAATGTGAAATTATGTTGTTTGAAAAAGGAGAATTTGACAGCTGTTGGCCCAGACTTAAGAGCAAGTGGCAAGTTGGTCTGAGGAATACTATTAGAGTTGTGGCATTATTTCCACAAAGTAGTGTATCACTTTATGGTAATCATACAATTAACTTGTTGTCGTAGCTAACTTGTATGATCAAAAAGAACAGTATGACAGCATGTACAAATTGGCCAATTTGCTTCAGATTTCTATCAGCACAATTGTGGGTAATAAGCAGTACATTATAAGCAGCACATTATGAGGGTGGATGGTGCACCCAGCGGCAGTATGTGGAAAGCTCACGCTATTAGAGCTTAGGCAGGACTGGGGCCGAAGACATGGGAACCTGTGAACAAGGTGATTGGGCCAGGATCTTAAGGAAGTGGTCCTGCATAGTTGGGAGGCTCTATACTGAGAGGAAACAAGAGATAGCGAGGAGGCAGTAGTCAGTCACAACGGCAGGGAGTGGCACACACTATCCTGTGGCCAAAGTGAGGGAACTCTGGGCGAGACAACACAGCCTGCACTGCAGCTGGCCGACAGTAGACATGGGGTTCAGACTACTGACCATGAGTCTCCTCTGTGGGCATGGAACCCCGGCCCACACCCAGTTTACTGCGGGCCTGATCCCTCCAGGTATCATGGCCCCTTCCAAGGGTCCTATCACAAACACATAATCTGAAAATTGGACTGATGTGAATACCCTGTAGGAGTATGCATGTTGAGTTTTTATCATTTTCCTTAACGATAAATTGAAGTACTGAAGGGCCCTTATTTTCTGCTATACTTTACTAGACGTTAATGCAAGCCTATTACAGTAATCTCTGACATCAGGAAGACAAAAAACCCAGGCTCTGGATTGGAGCCAATGATTGTTTTCTGTCTGCAGAAGGGGGGAGGTTGATTATTACCAATTCTCTGTCCTCACTGGCCAGAGCCCCATTTTGCTCCCCCATGCTCCCCTGCAGCAGGGTTTTGGGGAGCCTGGTGAGCTGAAGCAGGAAGGAAGAATTGGCAAAAATTGCTCTTCTTCCACTAGCGGAAATGGCAGAAATGACCCTTGAACTGAGCCTTCTGGTTTATATGGCCCTACATGTAGCCAATTTCAAATGGCTCTCTCTTTTCTGGAAAAGTTGTTTTAGGAGCAGGGCTCTTTTTGGGCAGGAACGCACAGGAACGGAGTTCCGGCTGGCTCCCAAGTTGGCCACGCCCAGCAGGAACTCATTAGCATAATAGGCCACACCCAACAGCAGAAACTCATTAGGATTGGCTGCATTAGGGGTGTGTGGCCTAACATGCAAAGGAATTCCTGCTCCAAAAAAAGCCCTGGGTTTTGACAACAAACAAGGTAAACAGAATAAGAAGCAAAAGGCGGGTGTGGGTGGATGACCACACTTCTGGTAACACAGGGATGTAGCCTAATATGCTAATGAGCTGTGCTGTCATGGGTGTGGCCTAATATGCTAATGAGTTCCTGCTGTTGGGTGTGGCCTATTATGCTAATGAGTTCCTGCTGGGCTTCTTCTACAAAAAGAGCCCTGTGAGTAAACGGTTTTAAACAAAGAAGCATGAGGGCAGGGCTGCTTTACTTTTCCCCACATGCCACTTTATCATCCCTCTAAAACAATTCTTCCTGAAAAACAATGGCCGTTATGCTTAGTTACATGAATGTGTGCGTTTTGATTCCTGAAGGCCATTCAGTTCTTACCCTAGCCCAGTGGTGGCGCACCTATGGCACGGGTGCCAGAGGTGGCACTCAGAGCCCTCTCTGTGGGCATGTGTGCCATCGCCTAAAGTGTCGAATTCTCTGCCAGATAATTTTAAGTAAATGAAAGCATTTGGGATTGCTTTCCTTACTTTGTTTGGATCATCTTAAGTTAATGTATGAGTTGTTTTTTCTAAAGTAAAACCTCAGTATTCAGGTTAAATTGCTGTGTTGGCACTTTGCAATAAATAAGTGGGTTTTGGGTCGCAGTTTGGGCACTTGGTTTCTAAATGGTTCGCCATCACTGCCCTAGCCTTTCTGTCTACTCAGAATGGCCTGGCGTGTTTGTTTTTCAGGTGTTTCAATGTCTTTGCCTATGAAGGTTTTAAACACACACCGGAAATCTCTGAACCTTGTTGACTCCCCACATCTACTGAAGGACAAAGTAAGCTGCCCTAATGTTTACATGTGGAAAGTGTGGTGATTTATCTTTTAATTGCTGGAAGAAGAAAAGTTGCTTTTCAGCTTCCAGTTACATTAGGGAAATGCATGTGTTCCATTTTAATTGTGCAGAATCTGTTGACTTAGAATTGCTTGTCCCACTGCTGTATCATCTTGTCTTCAGAAAGGCGTGGGAAGAGAGTTAATACAAATCTTGCAGAGTTTCTCTTTTGTTGCTGCACAGCTAATGGGCTGATGAACTCCTGCAGAGGCAGCACATCTGTCTCTGAAAGGAAAGAGTTAATAGATTTGGAGGATATTAATTGCTTTCAGACAAGCCAGGAGGTAGTTATTACAGTACAATCGCAGTTACAGAATGGCTACCTAGGGCCAAAAGGTTTGCTTTCTAAGCTCCTGAGTGGAATTGCTCAGCGGTGTACTCAGGCTGTTTCTTCTGGGTATACAAAATACCCAGTCCCAATTCAATGATTTCAGTCTACATGGCAGTCCCAATTCAATGATTTCAGTCTACATGGCAACTTTCCCCCATTCTTTGTGGAATAAGATGCACTTGTCTCTTTTTCTAGTGAGCTCTATCCCGTTTATACATGAGCTTAAAATTCTTCTTAAAAACAGCTTGCAATTTGGGGAGAACAGCTACTCTTCCGGAAAGAAATGGAAAAGCCCTGCTACACATGCATCAAGCCTACTTGCATACTGGATCGTGGCCCATATTGACTAAATTTAAAGGGCGTTTTAGAAGACTAAATGGATATTGCTTTATTGATTTACCCAGAGTCTAGAAGAGGGCCTCTACGTTGAGCAGAATAAACGCACATGCATTTGTCTGTTCAGTGTTGTGATGGAGGTATTTGACAATCGTTAGCAGTGTTAAGTCCTTATTAAATGCACCAAGACCAATGCTGAGTAGTAGAGTCTACAGGAAACCTTTTCAGTGTGAAGAGAGTTTCAAGGAACCCGATCATCTTTTCAGAACCCCCACCAACCCACTTTTACCTTTATTGTCCCAGTTCATTGTATGTAACTGCAGGTTGTGACTGCCACTTCAGGGACTGTTTGTTTGTTTGAAAATAGGCCTTTTAGCAACAGTAACATTAGGTCAGTGCTAGGGCAGATTTCATTGTGATGATAGTGTTGCCAACCTCCAGATGGCGGCTGGAGATCTTCTGGGATTACAGTTGATCTCCAGGTGACAGAGATCAGTTCACCTGGAGACTATAGCCACTTTGGAAGGTGTACTCTATGGGATTATACCCCACCGAAGTCCCTTCCCTGCTCGAACCCTGCCCTTCTCTGTGGCTACACCCCCAAAATTTCCAGGTATTTCCCGACCCAGACCTGGCAACCCTGATGATATCACTAGGACAAACAGAGCTCCTTCTGACCTCTGTCCTCAGTGATCATGTAACCAAATCCAATATACCATGTGACAGCGTCACTGTAACTTGGAAAAAGAATGGCTGTTTTGAATAGGTGCGGAATCTTCAGAGCTTCATGGCAGAGCAGTGTCATCAGAATGCTGGATATAGGGTGTGTTGGGTATGTCTGTCTTTAAAATTCAGACATCATCACTCCCTGCTGTCACTTCCTCTGTATTTTGTTTATACCAGGGTGCTTCTTTTTTTGGGGGGGGGAGAGGTTCTGAAACTCTCAAGAGGGAAATGAAGTTTTCAATGTGTATACTGAAATCTCATGAACTTTTAAGCATTTTAAAAAGAATTTTGTTTAAGAGGTTCCGGAACTCCGTTCCAGCTCATTCCCCCAGGAAAAAAAAAAAGCCCCGATGGTGTTTCTAGTTTCCCATAAAACACTTGCATTTGAATTCTCACCACTGACTCAAAATGGATGTAATTTCTGATTTCTAGGGAGGGCAACAAAGGGGTTTTAAGTAAATTGAAATCCCTGTTTTACTCTCTTCTCTCTGAATCTGTCCTCCCTCTTGAAGAAGAAAGTTGGTTGAACAAAAATGAAAACTTTACAAAGGAACTCCCATTTCAAACTCTGTAATTACATTGCCATGTCCCACACGTTCTCCAGGAAGCAATCTTGGCTAATGAGTTACAGAGCAGCCTTTCATGTCCAGGCCCTTTCGGTTTCTGGTTATTTGATGTTTGCCTTTGATTAGCAGGAGCCGGAGGCGGTTCTTCAGTTACCCAAAGATGATCATGGTGATTTGGACTGTGAGAAGTTAGTTGGGCAGCTCAAGGAATGTCCCAGTTTACATGACCAGGCAGACATATTATACATCTTGTACCTAATAAAGTAAGTCGCCGTGGCATTTTTAGAGCTGATGCTGTTTTTATTTTGTTGAAGAGTGGCATCTACAGGAATACCAAGTACTCCATGCTAATGTCCCACGAGAGTCTTGTCCTTCAGTGCCCTGATGGCCACAAGGGCCCTGACTTTCCTATATTATTCGCTTATGAATAAGAGCAATCAGTGTTTGCACAAAGCTGTGTTCAGACATTGCCATTTCCCTGTGTAAGTGGGAAGGCTCAGCATGTGTTGGTCCTTGAAATTACAATAATATAACAAGGTTTTTATTCCCAGTTCTATTGCCTTTTCACGCCTCTGCTAAACATTGTGAGGTCCACCTTCCATACGGTTTCAAGCCAGATATTCCTTGTTAATTTTGACCACTTCGTTTGTTACGGTACAAGGCTCAGTGAGCTACCTGTTCTTCCCCATATGCTGCTATTTTAGGACTCGGGGCTGCATTCATGCAAAGATCTTTTGAGCATGAATGGAGTAAAACACACGTGCCGGCTTAGCACTGAAGGAATGAGTCATGCACTTGACTTCACTGAATTGCTCATGTGCCTAAATCGAGAACTGCCTTGCTGGGGTGTTCAAAGGGGCTGTGGGGGGTTGAATGTCAAAAACCTATTAATTTGGGATCAAACTTGGGTGCTCAAATGACTTAAAAAAATTACAGCTTTCAGCACTGAACTTCAGGTTGGAACTTTCATATACTTTCAGCTATCCCCCCCCCCAAGATATATATCCACATCTTTTTAAACACAGTAACCATTTGTGTGACCTTTTTTCTGATTTAAGAGGCCTTGACTGGGAAACACAGCTCTACGGCCAGTGTGGAGTCACCGTTCATTGCCTTCTGAGTGAGCTCTACAGCAAAGCAGGCCTGAACCAGGAATGGGGCTTGATCCGCTACATCTCTGGCATACTCAGGAAACGTGTGGAGGTCTTGGCTGAGGTACAAAGCAAAATGGATATCTTAGTCTGTACTGTATGTTTTGAAGAAAATATTCCTTGGCCACATAATGTATGTGCGTTTACTGTGGATTAATGCTAGACTTCTCCTTTTTAAATGAAGGTATTATGTTCTTACATGGGGCTGCCAGTCGGTTCTTATCCAGGCTACTGATGGGTGATTTGGACCCACTTACCTTTAGCAAATCTGTAATATTATATTCTCTCAGGGCAGACATTAAATTTTAAGTACACTACACAGAATGAGAGTTGAGACTACTTCATTTGGTGCCTGAAAACAAGCGCCGTGAGACGCAGCGAATGTGTGCTGCAGCCACTCCAGTCTTCCTTAGAATATGATGCCTGTCTTTATACTGGGGTCTGAGAGTACTCAGCACTTCTGAGAGTTGCCAAATGCTAAAATTATGTCCTTTCCTGGGCCCTGCTTGTTACCAGATTGAGAAATTACAGGTAGGTGATTTTCGCCATACTCTTCCTCTTGTTTATTTCCTGTTGAGATTAGCTGTAGTGCAGCACTGTGCTAGGGAAGAGGAAAACATATTCAGTGCAGTCCTAACCAGAGTTACACCCTTCTAAATCCATTGACTTCACTTGTCTTAGGAGGGTGTAACTCTGCTTAGGATGGCTCTGGTCCTTTTACATAAGGAATGCATGCTAGGATGCACAAGAGGCACAGTGACAGAAGCGTGCTGAATCTGTCATTTTGAAAAAAGAGGCACGATTTGTGTGTTTGTGTGTGTGTGGTTCTTTGGAAGCTCTCACTTGAATGCACATCTGCACCAGAGCAACAAGGTTCAAAAAGTATTTTACAGAATTTGGTCTTATGAACCTGCTCGACCACCACAGTCATCTTCGGAGGCCCTGTTCCAGGTGCTCCCGTCTCCTGCGATTAGGCAGGTGGCAACCCAGAGGGCCTCCTCAGTCATGGCACTTAGACTCTGGAACTCCCCCCCCCCCAGGGAGTTTCATGGGTGAAGACTATTTTGTTTTGTTTGTTGTTTCCTCAGTGATCCCTCCCTTCTAACCAATGTTTTAATTGCTGTTTTTATGTTTTGTATGTATTTTAGCTCTGTTTTTAAAATTGTTTTAATGATGTGTGGTCTTGAAGGGGAGGGATTACTTTCAGTGGTTTTTGGATCATGTGATTGTATCATGAAATGTGATTTTGCCACATATGTTTTAAATTGTTAGCTGCCTTGGTGGCCCTTGTAAGGGCAGAAAGGCAGGATGCAAATTATGTTAATCATAGTAATAATGATGTAAAATATTTGTATACTTGTCTTTCCCCTGAGCATCTCAGGACAAAGGCAGGCATCCACAATATAAAAACAAAAGCAATCTCAGAACAAGTTATATGCCCCACTAGGAAGATATTTCGTCTGTGTCCAGGCCGAGACTGACCTAGAAGTTCTCTCCAGAGTAATTCTGTGTTGCAGCCTCACTGGCAAGCTAGGAGGGTAGGAGCCCCCCTCACTTCCTATGGGAGGCCATCCCACAGACATGGGGCAGCCACTGAAAAAGCCTGAGCTGGGTCCATGGCACAGCGTGCCTTAGATGAAGGGGATACTGACAATAGACCGTGTTGAGAAGAACACGCTGCTGCAAGGGAACATGGAAGGGGAGGTGGTCCATTAAGTATCTGCTACTGAGAGATCCTGTTTAACTGGAGAAGCCAAGTGCTGAACGTGGGAAGCACGGACCCTACCCCTGAGCCACAGCCCATTTGCAACAGTTGTTAGTCATGTGAACCAGCACTTAGGCACTCCAGGATAGCTGTTGCAGGTAGGCATTCTCATGCAGACCTTGTAGAATAGATGGGAGGTGTGCTAGATGCCACGCATCGTAATGCAAAGGCAGATCTACGTGCGTGAACATTCTGTCTACTTGTCCAGTTCCCATTCCAGCAAGGAGATCAGCATGTAGAGCCTGCTTTCCCTGCTGGATGGGGAGACTTTTGCTAATGTCTCAAGAATTTGAAGAGTAGGCAAGCAACGATTTTAACATTTAAAGCAGGCTACGCTGGCTGTTTAACAGGTTGGTCTCTGTCCTGTTCCAGGCGTGCACAGACCTTCTGTCGCACCAGAAGCAACTGACAGTGGGTCTGCCACCTGAGCCACGCGAAAAAACAATCACAGCGTAAGTGTACCCGCCTCGTGCTACAGCATTACTTGACACTTTCTGGGGCTTTTCTTGTGGCTTCTTCTTTGTAATTATGAAATGTTGGATTAAGGATGAATAACATGGATTTACCCTTCTGAGTAGTTTGTTGAATGAGAAATATAAATTGTACAGAATTTTGTCCAGCAACTGTAAAGATGCAGGGCTATATATATCTTTGCAAGCCTGGCCCCAGACCAATGGTGGTTAGGGCCTTGTACTGTAGCCAGCCAGTAGAGTCAGGACTTTGGAGGAAGGGGAACAGAGTCCAAGAGAACCCAACTTGGGCTGAAAGTTCCTGACCGTATTTCAAAAATAAAATAGTCAGGAGGAGGAGGAGATTGGATTTATACTTTGCCCTTCACTCAGAGTCTCAGAGCGGCTTACAACCTCCTTCCCCTCCCCACAACAGGCACCCTATGAGGCAGGTGGGGCTGAGAGAGCTCTTTCAAGAACTGCCCTTTCAAGGACAGCTCTTGTCAGAACTATGGCTTGCCCAAGGTCATCCAGCAGCTGCAAGTGGAGGAGTGGGGAATCAAACCTGGTTCTTCCAGATTAGAGTCTGCACACTTAACCACTACACCAAACTGACTAATGAAGTTGTGTTTATAGGATGGAGTGGGGGGATGTCTTTGGTGTTGGGACTTGGGTCCTGGCTGACAAAAATATTGGTTTTGCAGTGCCTAATCACTGGTTCCTTATCTTTAGTCCTTTGCCACCTGATCAGCTTATTCAGCTCATCTATGAAGCTAGTGGAGAAGACATCAGCATTGCCGTTCTTACACAGGTAACATAGAAAGAGGCTTAATGTACCTTGTGGTAAAGGTTTTGCCTTGTCATATTACAGTTCTCATAATTGTGGTGAAAGTCTCTAAAATCAGTTGTCTTTGTTCTCTTCCCCATGATAGGAAATAATGGTGTATTTGGCCATGTATGTCCGGTCACAGCCCAGTCTCTTTGCAGAGATGCTCAGACTCCGCATTGGCCTTATCGTTCAAGTGATGGCCACAGAACTGGCCCGCAGCTTGAATTGCTCTGGTGAGATCAGTTTCACAATAACCCACTAATAAACTAGACATAGACCACAATCTTTTAGGTTGTTTTAATATGTTGCATAATTTTATTTTGTGAACCATGTTGTATAATATTGTATGAAAGAAATGTGGGATACAAATCTTATTAATTAATTAATTATTAATGGGATCGGAGAGAGGCCATTTGAACGCATATCAGCTGGCAGAAGAACCTTTAGGCGCCACCAGTTTTTGTCATCATTGCTATCATTGCTAATTGATTCTCGTTTGTGATTCTGTTGGCCGTTCACAGACGATTCTTTTGGAGTTTGCATTCCACATTATATCTGCAATCTTGGTTCATTCACTTTGTCTCCATATAATTTATGAGCATGCTAAATGATAACATCCCCAATACAGAACTTAAGGGGAACCCAATGCTTACTTAGAAGGGACATTTATTGATCTTTTGGTGTGAAAGGTTTTTTGGAAGTTTAACTATATATGATCGGTTGGACTGCCCCACCTGTGCAGTGGTTCCTGCCAGAATATGAATTTCGTTTTCAGTATTAGTTCCATGTAAAACTCTCATTCCATAATGATATATAACAAGCTACTGCAGAACTGATTTACTCATTTTTGATTGATTTAAAAATACCAGATTTTCTGTTTGTTTCTGAATACTGTCCAGGATGCTTGACAAAGTCTATTGTAGACTTTACAATAGATTTTCTCAGAACAGAAATGTCTAAGGTCAACTATCAGTTTGAGTAGTTTCTGTTTACCTACCACAAATACTGCACCCCAATTTCCGGCAGGGAGCAAGAATCTGAGGTTTGTGACAAACAGGGCTATCCTAAGCAGAGATGCCACCTTATAAACACAATGAATTCAGTGGGAGAAAATGCCACTCTGATTTTTAAAACAAAGTGCTACTTTCTCCCTTCAGTACCTCCTAATGGTTATGGAAATTATGAGGTTGAAAGAGAAAGTTATAAAATTGTCCTGCGGAAAAAAGAGCATACTGAGTATTTATGGTTTAATTAAAAGAGGCATCTGAAGGGAATTTTTGTCATTCTTTTAGGGCCATTTGTTCAATGTAATAAACTGTGTTTATGGCAATGTATTCTCTTATTCATGGCAATTGAAACTTAGACTTTCGCTGTTTTTTCTAGGTGAAGAAGCCTCAGAAAGCTTAATGAATCTAAGCCCTTTTGATATGAAGAACCTCCTTCACCATATTCTCAGTGGGAAAGAATTTGGAGTCGAAAGAAGCAGTAATATTACTTTTCTTTAGTGTTCGTTTAGTACTTTAGAATGGCTTTTGTTCCTGTTTAATTTTTGTAACCGGCAGGTTTTTTTTTCTTTTCCCCCCTCCAAGTGCGCCCTCTTGATTCCTCCACGTCGAGCCCTGCCATATCTATTCACGAAGTAGGCCATACAGGAGCGACTAAAACAGAAAGAAGTGGCATTACGAGGCTGAAGAGCGAGATGAAGCAGGTGAAAACATGGCTGTGCATTTACCTCCAGGCACTTAAGGACAAGCTCCTAGGGCTCATTTCTTACTGATAATTTCAAATGAGCTGTGATTTTTACCTGACCTCTTATAATAATATTTATAAGGTGCCTAAAAGCTAGATGCTGTTAACAAAAACTTACTTAGAAAAAGAAAAAAAAAATCCCTGCCTAGGCAGGGCACATTACAAATATTCTGCTGGGATCCAAAGTGCTGTACATGAGCTTCCCCATACATTGGGATGTTCAGTCTTCTTTTCACCATAGCACCAAAAATCTGCTCCTGAGTGCTGGGGCGGGGGACGGACCTTTCAGAGCAGCATCCAATACAACATGAAGAGCTGTGGCAAGGAGATCAGCAGTTCTGCCCCCCCCTGTATGCAGAAGCACTTTAACATATACGAATGACTCTTCCAGTGCAAGTCTCTCTTTTTTGGTAAGCAGACGGTTTAACCCGTCCCGTGTACAAAAGGAGAATAATGGGTGTGTTTTAAAGCTCAAGACGGAAGCAGTAACTCATATTCACATCCATACTGAGATGTTGATTGTTTATATGGGGCGGGGGAGAATCGGATTTAATGACATTTGCTTCTGTTGTTAAGTTCGGCATCAGTGTAACAGATTTACATAACTTGGTTTTATACTTCATTTTTTTCTATTCTAGAGGCATGGGAGACTAAGTAGTGGTGAACAGGTGAAATAAAAATACCCATGTTCATATAACATTGTTATATCTGCATGTTTTTATTTAGTGTTGCTTTATATGCATTTTTATGTGAGTATGCGCGTGCGCACATACACACACTCACACTGTCTGGAATATACAGTCTTCAAGTAGAATTACTAACATCATGTGTATGTGAGATTTTCAGTGGGTGGCTCTCATTGGCATGGGTTCCAGGGCTGCTTCCAGGGTTACTCATTCAAGACTATCCTGAATCAATAATCTCATATTGTTGGGTGGATTTTTTTTTAAAAAGCCAGAGAGAGAAGAAAAGAGAGAGCTCTCTGCTGAAAAAAGTAGAAAAATGTACAGAAGTACTAGAAAGCCAAAATATTAAATGATGTATTACATAAATTTTATATTGACTGTTATATTTTTTCCATTCCTGTTTTTTTTTTAAAAAAAACAAACAAACCATGTTAGCAACAACATTTTAATCACTGATCATGCTCACTTTGAGTGGTGGTGGGGGGCATCATTACATTTTTAAAGAGTACACCTAAAACTATAAAATGTGAATGTGACCTGTGGGTTTTTGAAAACAACTATATTGAACTGGTAGACTTCGCAGGAAGCTGTGATTGGCAGAAGCTCGATGTCAGCCATTATTTATAACGTATGAAATGGTCCTTAGCATGCTGTGATTTTTTGATTCCAGGGGTGTTAATCAGCTAATACACAGGAGATAAAACAGGAAAATTCTCATGATTGTCTAGGGTGATTATTCTTCACTCATAACCTTGTTTCTGTTTGGATTTATCACAACACAGCCCAGATTGAAGCTAATTAAGATTGCAGTTGATCATGTAGAAGACCATATGTAGATTGACTCTGCCTGTGAAAACAGGCTTAAAGTTGACACTTTATTCATAGAATCATAGAGTTGGAAGGGACCTCTAGGGTCATCTAGTCCAACCCCCTGCACAATGCAGAAAATTCACAAATACCTCCCCCCCACACACTCCCAATGACCCCTGCTCTGTGCCCAGAAGATGGCAAAAACCTCCAGGTTCCCTGACCCCAAAGTGGCAATTCCTTTTGATTTACTTTATCTGTGTTCTTCCTTCTACAAAAACGATGGTGCATTTCATGTGACAAAAATGACCTGGTGTTTGCTGCAATATGACTTGGTCACTGAATTATATCCGCTGCGATCTTTCTACCTTCAGTTCCATGAATATAAGGAATGAGCTGTGTTTCCTGTGGAGAATTCAGCTGCCCACTAGAGGGCACCATTAACATGCTTTCATTGTAGTACAACATTTCTTAGGGCCAAAATAGATACAAAGTGGAAGATCTGTGAGTGGATCTCCTCCCCCCATTTTTTTAAAGTAGAGCAGCTGTTGGAGCTGGAAGGGAATGCTCTGCTTTTGACAGCAGCAATGTGGGAGAAGGCTGTCTAAACCTTTCCCTTGCACCTTCTTTCTGATCTAAAGATGTGAGTAAACCCTTAGTAGAAAAAAATGCCGTATGGGTTGAATTCAGCAGCCCCCTTCCGTCATTATGGTTTCAGCATTCCTACGGAATTCCTACAGCATCTATTGTGACAGAGCACTACACAGGAGTCTCTCAATATACACCGTTGCCATTTTGTTTGAATCAGGTTATACACCTGTATTCTGGCATTGGTATGCATTATCAAAACCCTTGCCTTTTCAGGGTACATGCTCCCACATACTGAAATTGGAAAGTATGTATATTGCTAAAGAAAATGGTGATCACATGTGTTGAGATGATTGTGCATAGTGCAATGTCTCTATATGTGCAGTAGGAGCACTGGAAATGTAATAACTAAAAGGGGCTCATAGGTGTTGGAAAAGCATGCGAAGGGGGAGGGATAGGAAACTTGGGAAGGTCTTCCAGGATTCTATCTTGCAACCTGACATTGAATTTTGGCCAGAGTGTTGTGCATGTTCAGCTTGTGGGAACTCTAAGCTCCTTTAGTTTATGTGTGGTTCCCTCCCATATTATCAATCCACATCTGTTGATCTGATGCATAGCAGTACATGTGCAGGTCAGTGGAACACTACCTCAAAAAAAACCCCACCTTGATACAACCATACATGTGATCATTATCAAGATTACCTTTTATCAATGCACCTTTATGGGGGGGGGGGGAGGCACCAGAAACATCAGCAAACTGCGGAATTAATTTTAGACATTCTCCTAGTAGAACTGGAATTCAGGGGGTGTGGAGAGCAAGGCAGAGCAAATGCTTGCAGCAATAAAGGAATGGAATGTGGAGAATCCACATCCCTGGAATACACTGCACCATACTTATGGACATCAGATATATTAATTTAAGAATTAATCCCAAGTTTGACAGTTAAAGCTAAAAATGAAGCAATTCAGAAAATGTTTTTCATGGTCTTTGAATGTTAACTTGGTAGTTCAGCCTGCTGTTTTCTTAGCCTGTTCTGCATTTTGCTTGCTTGCATCTTCTTGCTTTCATGAAATGGAAATGGCTGTGATTATGATGCATGTTGCATGGGAAAGAGAATCTGACATTAGGCTAAACACAATGCATATGTTAAAAGCTATATTTCCTTCATTTGATTGGATTAGGCCCTACTAGCTTTTCATTGGTGCCAGAGGATGGAGGGAACCCTTTTGAACCCCCCCCCCCAATTATCCCAGGGATCATGAAATCCACACATGCAAAAAGCCATGTGGAATGGGGCCTGCAGTGAGGAGAAGAACTGGGAAGGATTGCCCCTCCAGCCTCTTGCGCCAGCAGAGAAGTTGTTGGGATCTAACCCATTGTTATAATTGCTTTCTGCTATCTGAAGGACAATAACCCCAGTAAACAAATTTTGCAAATTTGTAGAAAAACCTGGGACATTTTTCACTCAAATACATAAATGGGAGTGACTTCCCCAATACCAGAAAACTGTATTTGGATACAAGTAAACCAGTAACCTTACTGGTAACCACCAAACTGCATAAATTGGGGATGATATTCCACGTGCCAGTAAAACTTACAGAAATGAGAGAGAATTCATACAGGTACCAACCATTGAGGGCTTAGGAACATTTACATTTTTTGTTTTATTGTTCATGTATCTATCATTTCACTTGGCTTTTTAATCTTGATTTTGCTGATTTTTTGTTGTTTTGTATTTCTGTTTTGTAGTTCTTCTATGGGGGCCATTCCACATCCAGCAGCATGCACTCTTCCAGGTCCATGGTAATCCTTCATTAAGAAATTTAAAATTTCTCTCTTCTTCTTAGTAGGGACAAACATATCATAAATTCAGTTTCCTGCCTCTCTTTTCTGTTAAAGAGTATGTTTGTTAGGATTGTCTCTTACAGTGGTTGTCATATAAAACTGAAAGTTATAAGCATATGTCTACTATTGAATTTAAGGTTATAGAGTTAGTCCACATTATTACATGTCATCCTGATAGTCCAGCCTAGTCTGATCTTGTCAGAACTTGGAAGTCGAAGCAGAGTCAGCCCTGGTTAGTATTTGGATGGGAGACCACCAAGGAAGTCCAGGGTTGCTACACACGGAAAGGCAATGGCAAACCACCTCTGCTTATCTCATGCCTTGAAAACCCTACGGGGTGGTCATAAACCAGCTATGACTTGGTGGCACACAATTATTATTATCAGTCTATGTATTTACATAAAGATGTGAATGAAATTGCAAATCAAAGCACCCAACATATGGGGGGGGGGGTTGTCGTTTTTTTCAAAATGGAAATCCAGGAAAAAGGCACAGACTGCAGTAAAGGCTGATCGTTCCATGCCAGTCTCCCAGTAGCGAAAGAGCTGTAATAACATAGAAACCTGGAGGATAGAGATGTTAAGCCTCTAGCTCCATTTTATTCAAATGAGCTCTGAGTATGCCCACTTGAACCAAAAGGTTGAGGATCCACAAGTGGGGAAAGGAATAGAAAGTGACTACGAATACTGACAATTAGGGTGTGTTAGAGAATTGTAACCATCTCTCAAGTTGGAAGCAATTACAAGAAAAGCCTGAGGGAAGCCACTGGAAGTAAATATTAGAGCACCTGTTAGTAGGTCAAGCAGTCTAAAACATCCGTTACGGGGCCCTCAAGTACACGAGCCTGACTAAGAGAAAGCATCCAGGAGCTGTAGCAGTTGATGGGGATGGATGGCCCATTTTCAGAGCACAAATGCCAGACGACAGAGGAGTGTTGAAGGATCTATCACCTTAGGAAGGAAACAACATGCCTGGCTGTATCAACCAGTCCTTGATATAGTAACCCCCAATTTTATGGTTTTTCTTTCAGCTCTTGAGGGCTAAAGTGCTGACCTTGTAGAAATGGAAAAACAAGTTTGTTAACAGTTTGTGTGGCGCACTGAGTGTTAAGGTTGCCATGAGACTCCACTTGAGAACATGCAGGGTCCTGTTTCTTTTTACTACAGGGCTCCTGCTTTCTCCCCTGAAATGGTGGTGTAAAGAGCACTGCTGTTTCGCTCACCCAGGGGCCTAATTCATTTGCAATGATTTATTAATGGAGGGGGAATCTGGTTAAGCAAAGCTTATCATTGCAGGCACAGATGACAGAACCCCACAGAAGAGACACACTAATTACTTCAGCATTGGCACTTCCAGTGAACCATGGTGTGACTAAATGTCAGCTCTGCTGAATGGAATACAGCCTGACTCATTTGCCATCCAGACTCTCTGCGATGCTAATGAACATGTTGTATATTATATTAAACTAGCCAGGAAAAATCCCTCTTTTCTTTCCTTTCTTGCTTTGTAGTAAAGTTCCAGAAGGGTAGCTGTGGTAGTCTGGTGCTGCCAAAATAACAGAGTCTTGTGGGCCCTAGAAGAATAATGAATTTGTTAGTCTATAAGGTAATTCCTAGTTTAAGGCATTAAGTTGTTCTGTGATGGCCACATCTAGGGCTGCCCAGACCTGAATAAGTGCGCTGTTGTAAGGAGCTCATACAATACAAGAAATTCTGCAGCTGGGGCTACTTTGACCCGGGCCAATCATAATCCTTCTTAAACAACCATTTCTTTGTTGCTGCCCAGGCACAGTGAAAGATTTTACTTTATTCTCCTACAGGTGGGAAGCAGGCCTAGCAAATACACTGACACCCCCCCTCCCCAAAATACATTTGACATCTGCCTTAACTTTGACTGAATAAGTAAAGTTGGTTCACTTAACTTTTCCCAGACTGTATGCATACCGGTGCTTTAAACAATCATTCAAGCCTCAGATTGGGAGCTATTTTGTTTTATGCACAGGTATGTATTATATTGGCTTATCATGGTTGGGATCTTGTCCCGTCATGTCACATGTCACATCATGAGATTTAGCAGCACCGTCAATCCAATATACTGTTTCTTCTTTTCTAATGAAAACTGTGAACAAAATACTAAGAATAACATAGGAGCTGAGGCTGGGGGTGGACCTTGCTTTGGAGGAGCCAAAAAATTGTCCCACCTCAGCCTCCTTTCTGTGCAGCTGTACTCACATATATCAGATTCTCCCTGCCAGAGTTTTCTCACAGACTCTGTTATAGATTTCACGTCCATTGGCTGGCTTCTGATCAAGTATCCAGAGACAAGAGAACTGCTCCAATCCAGGCCCTGGATATATATGCATAAATACAAGTACACATTTGTAATGAAATATATGGTAAAATGGGGACAGCATATATATACTGTCCCCATTTTACCATATATTTAGTCACAAATGTGCATCTGACTTTCAGCAAACTACTTGACAAGACCCAGGCACTCCCAGGTGAACTTTCAGGACCAAAACTTAAGTAATGCAGTGGGAGATCCAGAAGTAAATGTCTGTCCTTTGGTTTTTCAAAGAAAAATTAGTGACAGTGGGTTGATTAGGATTGATGCTGCTGGAGAGAACAGAGAGCGTTCTACTCTTTTTGCCCGTGCTGTTTTCCTGATGCAAATGTTTTCCAGAGAGACTATTTGCCCTGCAAGTGGTAAACATACCTGTATCAGATGGGCTTGGGGAGAGGAGAAGTTTGCATCTTAAAAATGGCACATGGAAGAGTATAAAGCGTTCTCTCTTCATACTGTTACTCTGCTCAACCTCTCTCCTCCTTGCTATTTACTTTTTTAAAAATGGAAAGATCTGTTTGCCAATCTAGTTCGGTCCTTACTGTGGGGCCACTTGGTTACTGGCATGAAATCTGTCACAATAAAGATCTGGACTTGATCTAGTGCTGGGAAAGTATGAAACTCAAAAGTTGTTCTTTGCCTTCCTAGTAGGGGTGTGTGCTTGCTATAAACCGAGCTGAAAAAATACCCAATTTATTGGGTATTTTGTCAGCCAGCTACTGAATGGGCTCCTAATTCAGCTATCCAAAAACAACTGCCCCCAAAAATCCTGAAAATATTCAGGATTTTTCAAGACTGCTGGTTAGCTGTAGCTAAAGGGCATTTAAAGGGCTCTCAATCCCTTTAAATATATTTGGAGTGACTTCTCAGTTTGGAGACGGCATTTAAAGGAACTGCGAGCCCTTTAAATTCCGTCGGAGTTCACTCACTATGGAATCATGCAGCCTGTAGAAGGTATTTAAAGGGACCACGATCCCTTTAAATGCCTTTTCCCTTTAAATGCCTTTGCCACCCTCCATTGAAAACAACGGAGGATGGGGGTGGCTCTGTTGGGCAATCCAGTTTAAATCGGGCTGCCCAGCAGAGCCTGTGGGAAGAAGAAGAAGAAGAAGAAGAAGAGGAAGAAGAGATTGGATTTATACCCCGCCCTTCACTTGGAGTCTCAGAGCGGCTTACAAACTCCTTTCCCTTCCCCTCCCCACAACAGACACCCTGTGAGGTGGGTGGGGCTGAGAGATCTCTGGCAGGAACTGTTCTTTTTCAAGGACAGCTGTGCCAGAGCTTGTGACTGACCCAAGGTCACATCAGCAGGTGCAAGTGGAGGAGTGGGGAATCAAACCCGGTTCTCCCAGATTAGAGTCCGCACACTTAACCACTACACCAAACCTCGGCTTGGGCTGGCTCCTTTTTGCAGCTGGATTTAAACTGAGCTTCCAGTCTCCCTGTGCAGAAAAAGCAGTCTCAGCTGCTGCAGATAGTCCTGTGCAAGTGAGAGACCCGTTGATGCCCAGTAGGAGGATGCTACTGGCATCTACTAAAGATGCTAGAGCTTTGTAGCCGCTCACACTGCTTGTATCAATGCCTACTCTACAACACTTTGGCATTAACATTTTAATAAAGCACTATTGCCCCTCAACATCTTAATTCAGATTCTGTGCCATCAGAGAAGCCCTTGGAGCAAGCATTTTAATTGTAAATTATTTTTATTTGGATATATTACACTTAAACACTAATGAGTTGAACATGTGTTACCTGTGAAATAGGCCTGAGCAGGGTTTATTCTTAAGCAAAGGCTTTGGAACTGGAGTCATGGGAGAAGACCTACATTTGAAGGCCTGTAATATATTTGAAGCATCAGACACATTCATGTTACTTTGTTTGCTGCAAGACATGACATCCCCCAGTTTGCAGTACTGAACTGACAATAGAATTGTTGCTTAGTATGAAACTGTGTGTGTCTCATCCAAGAGGAAGTCAGTTTAAATGTGCTTAATGTGCCCAGGATTGCATCCTTGATGTGAGGTTGAGTAATGAGCAGCTGCACCAAGTTGGAACCCCCTTGGTGCAGCCCCCTGGAGAAAGCAGTTACTTTCCTGGAATCAACAGTTTTACAAGCAAAAAGGAAGGACTTCTTGTACTGATTTGTACTGCCTCCTGGATCAGTTAAAAACATACAGCGAAACAGACTAAAATATAAATGCAAAATATAACCAATGAGTACACTATTTTTCGTCATCACTGATTTAATGTCAGCTATCATAAAAACCAGTTCTGAAGAGATCTGATGGACAGACTTTAGCTTATTTCCAGAGAAACAACCACCCAGAATGTCCCTGTACTTACTCATACTCTGTGAAATTGAGAAGAGGGGCCGTACCAAAGGTCATTCAGCAAAAACCTGAGGAAAACTAGATGAACTGAGTTTATGAAAATGCTTAGGGCCAGGGGTCATTTGGGGGGGGACGCGGGGGGACGCCACCCCCCCGGGTGAGGTGCGGGAGGGCGGAGCCTGGAGCTCTCTGCTGGTGCCCGCTGGAGGTTGCCGCCGGCTGTGGGGAGGACACACTTCCAGTGATGTCAGGGGGTGTGGCATATGCTAATGAGTTATGCTAATGAGTCCCCCTAGCTCTTTTTCTACGAAATGACCCCTGCTTAGGGCTGTTCCTTCTATGCTTTCTCTGGCTATGATCTTAAGTATTATTGACTTTCCTGACTTCATCAAACAATTGGTATAGAAGGAATGGTGTCTGATGGTATCACTGCACTTAGGATATCTCCTGTAACAGTGTTATTACACTATACATTGATTTCGCAAGATTTGTGACTTAAAACTGATGTACTTTACTGGGCTATTACACTATTTAATCAGAAATGGCATTGGGAATAGTAATATGATGAATTCAGTTTGTAAAAGGAGCTGTCTAAACAAATTAGTTAGAAAACCAGCAATTTGGGGGGATTCATAACATGTACAATAAATAACAAAATTGCTACACACAACTAATAATATACTGTGTGGTAGAACCTACAAACCATGAGAGGAAAGTGCTCACAGAAGTGGGTCTTTTTCTACATTCCACTTCCCCGAGCAGCCTCCTAAGATCACTGAGAAACAGACCTGGGATACAGCCGCCAAAGTCAAAGTAATTTATTACGGTATTACACCAGCATGAATCACAGAATAAAATATACCATAGTCATCACCCAAAATTGTTAAAAGTTTCAGTTAAAACTATAATAAACTTTGTATAAGAAATTGCAAAAAACATTCCAATAATATGTAGGGATATATTGTGAGGAGGGTTTTAACCTTTAAGACTTAAAATTTATAAAATTATATATATTATATTGGTTTATGTCATACTTTATGTTTCCTTACTTTCTTGAATGTTCAGTTGAGTTTTGTAGCTGGCTGCACGGATTTCGCACAAAGCGCAGTCACCTGTGGGTTTTCTCCTAGGAGCAACATTTTATCATATCCCGGATTTGAACACCTAGGGTTTCTATTGAGCGGGGGGGGGGGATATACTTTGAGCAACTCATTTGATAAAAAGGGCAGGGTACAGCTGCGAAGAAGGGGGGGGGCTACGATGCCAGAATGCCAGGGTCTCCAGTCACCCAGGAGGTGGAGCTGGGAAAGTCATTATTTGTTTCTATGCAGTGTTGGGGTTCAGTCTGAGTAGCGTGAGGGGGACCCAGAGGAAAATTTTGCTCAGGTGTCTGTAGAACTTCTCAGCAGCCGTGACTGGGGGTCATGGAAACCTCATAGGATAAATACCTTGAGGCACTGGGGGAGCACACAAAGGGGAATTTGGGCATAACTGTTCCTCTTCCCTCTTTTACCAAAGTTTGCTGTGGAAGAGGGAGATGACAGATTTCACATAATTCCCCTCTTTACAGCAACCCCCTATGTCTTTGTGGGGACTTATTGGTTTTATGGAGTAAGGGGAAAGTGGGCAAAGATCCACTTCTGTGAACACCTCCCATTTTTCACTTCATAGGAAGCAATTTTATATGGTCAATATATGGGGAAGAAACCACAACAGTAGTAATTCATCATGTGGGATACCAAAGAAACCAGTAAGGATTCCAGGACTGTAAAATCAAAAGAAATGTTCAGAGAGGCTTTTACTTCAGTTAGGGGCATCCAGTTATTGGCCTCTGGTCTGTTCTTGCAGCCTTTCAATATTATTTTATAGCAGGCCCTTGCCAGCCAGCCAGCTGACAACCTGGTAATGGATGGTTGAAAAGTGCAATAATAAAAACCTTGTGTGTACCGTGTATCCAAACAGTTTTGATCTCTCATTGACTCTCTGTGGCTGCCCTCCTGTTACAAAGCGGCTGCAGAACTCATTGAATGCCTCCTCATGTAACCAGTTAATAAGCCAAGGATGTTTCCTTTTGGTCAGTTCTGCTGTAGTAAGTGCTAACAAGTGTACATTCAAATATATAAAGGCGTCAACTTAAAATTCCCTGGTTGTGGCAACATCTTTACCATAACCAACAAGTTAAACATAACTTTTGCTTCAGGTTCTTAAGTGGAGGCATTAATGATAGAGAATAGCACTGTGTGAGTGTTAATGTTTTCCAGTCTTTCTAAACATGTATAAAAAACATGTATCCTGTCAAACAGCACTAGATTTTTTTTGTATTATAATGTAAGAGTTTAAATTGTTCATTTGTAGTTTGCCTTTCTCTGAGACTGAAAGTGGATTGCAGAATTTAGCAATGCAGTAGGGACAGTATACAACACCATAAACATTGTAATAAGATTGGATCACAAAGTTAGAAAATAATGCAAAAAACCCATATAAAATATGACATAAGTGCAAAATTTGGATTACAAATATTAGAAAACAATGCAGCAAGAAGAAGAAATGCATACACTAAACAATATCATAAACTACAGCCCTTGTCGCTTTGTAAAACCATCCTCCTGAACAATTCTGTTTTACTAAAACCCTATTTCCTTTATAAAAAGGATGGGTGACCCCTTCAGCAGACTTTGCTGAGATGATCACAGCTACCACAGTGGGGCATGTTGGAAGGGGCATTCTTTTAGATACGTGGGTCCTAGGCCATGAAAGACTTTGTAAGTGACAGTAAATACCTTTGATTGAATCCAGAAACAAATTGGTAGCCAATGGAGCAACTGCAGAAGAGACGTAATGTGCTTAATCCCCTTAACTCCCAATAGTAATTGGGTTGTTGCATTCTCAGCCAGCTGGCATTTCCTGGTTGTCTTTGAGGGCAGATCCATGTAGAATGCCTTACAGTAGTCTAGTCTTGTGGTTACTGTGGCATGGATTCATGAGGCCAGACCAGTGTGGTCAAGGAAGGGAACTATCTAAATGGAGATGGTAGAAAGCATTTTTGCCAGTAAAATTAACTTGCTTCTCTAACAATAATATTGGGTCCAGTATGACCCTTAAACTCTTTACAGAATCAGTGAGGGTCAGCTAATCCCCACCAACTGTGGGAAGCACAGTGCCCTCTGAGACCTTAGCCTTCTCAACCAGCACTACCTCTGTCTAGTCAGGATTCAGTTCTGGCTTGCTCACCTTTAACCTTTTAACAGTAGCAGCAAGGACTCTACATCCAGGACTCTACCTGATCACCAGGAGATTTGGAGAAGGAGATATAGAGCTCGGTGTCATCAGCATATTGATGACACCCAGCTCTGAACTCATGAAAGATTTCTCCTAAGGGAGTTCTGTTAAGATTTACGAGTCTATTCTTTAATTGAAAGTGGTAGAATATAGATTGACATCTGCTGCTTGATCCTTACATGTGAGGAGCTTGTGAAACATTACTGATAAACATGAGCAAGGAAGGGCTACAACATTTGGGTGCAGAGATTGGAATGGAGAAGCAATAAAGAGTAGTGGAGTCTGTCTAGAGCTTTTTCTGCATGTGTTTAGAATGTACAGGTCTGAGGCTGACTCACAGTTGACTTCATTTCTCCCCCCGGCACACGCAGAGATGCAGTAGTCCTTCTTCTCCTACTAGCACATCTTCCCTGACGGGGTCTGGTGGACACTGCATCAGTTGGGGTGATCGTCAAGGGCAGTGGCTTCGCAGGAGACGACTTGATGGTGCTATTAATAGAGTTCCTGTTGGTTTCTACCCAAAAGTGTGGAAGATCCTTCAGAAGGTAAACTAGGGGGAATAGAGGAAATAAAATACTGCACGTTGCCTGTGAAACGTTGTAAGGCACATTCTGTTGCATTTATTTATTTATTTATTTATTTATTTTATTCTATTCAATTTATACCCCGCCCTCCCCGCTGTGCGGGCTCAGGGCGGCTTACAAGGGCATACGCCAATATAAAACATATTTAAAACCAGTTTAAAACCATCACTATACAAATAACATTACAACCAAATATTAATTAATTGCTCTAGATGTTATCTCACAGATGGCGTGATTCACTGCTCTATTGCTAGTATTACTCGTACTCTGTTCCTCAGTGTCATCTGCTCCAGGGAGACACAGATGTTCCCTTTTCCAGGGCCAGGCAAGATGGAACAAAAATGATGGTGGTAGTGGTGGCTCCTACTCGTACACCTGGTGGAAGAGCTCCGTCTTACAGGCCCTGCGGAACTGTACAAGGTCCCGCAGGGCCCGGATCTCCACCAGGTAGAAGCTCATTCCACCAGGTAGAAGCCGCCACCGAAAAAGCCCTGGCCCTGGTTGCGGCCAGTCTGGCCTCTCTGGGACCTGGGATTGATAGAAGATGATGTGTCCCAGACCGAAGTGCTCGTGGGGGAACATATGAGGAAAGGCGGTCCCTTAGGTAAGCTGGACCCAGACCATATAGGGCTTTAAAGGTAAGAACCAGCACTTTGAAGCGAATCCGGTACGCTATTGGCAACCAGTGCAGTGCTTTCAGCACAGGCTGGATGTGGTCCCTACTAGGAAGACCCATCAACAGCCTGGCCGCAGCATTCTGCACTATTGTCTGGTTGGTATCCTTCAAAGATTTATTGAGATTCCAGGATTAGCAAGCAGATCACTTATTAAATTATTCTGAAACAAAAAGAGATGTCATTCCCCAAGGCATTGGTTGTTTAAAATAGACCTGATTTTCTTAAATGACAGCATTGTGAAAAGTGTCCCAAATTTCCTCTATAAAGGTTAGTTGTTGGGTTTTAAAGCTCTTAGGGCTTGTGGTCGCAGGTGCTTTCTTCATTCCTGAGATCCAATGTGCAGTAGTGAGTAGAGTATCTGATAGGACGGGGACCAGCTTTAAGGCTATATTCAGTCATGAAGTTCACTCACTGACTGAGGTCCAGGCGTTCTCTCTCTGTCTAATCTATCTCATAGGGTTGTGATATTAAAATTGGGGGTATGTACACTCCTCTGAGCTGTCTCTAACACACACAGGAAATAACAATCCAGCACAGTCATCATACAGTGGACTGTGCAGGCTTTGTGGCCTTCAAACAGGAAGTGAGAGGTATTCTCTGTATCACTCCTGACGGTATTCTCAGGTAGTCCAGGGTGGTAGTCCAACCACTCAGAGTCGGATGCGGAATAAACTGAGCTGTTTGCCAGTTTAGCCGCAAATAGCTTGATTTATTGAGCTTGATTCCATGAGGAGCTGGGTGTGGGAGGATAGTCCATCTCTTTCCTTCAAAAGGAATATTTTCTGTTTTATCCGTGAGACTGAGTTTTGCAAATTGTTTCAGAGATAACAAGTTTTACTATTATTTGAATATTTATATCGGTATGGATTTTAATTGTAAGCCATTTTGACTGAAACAGTATTGTATTCGTGAAATAAATAATATAGGGTTATAGGATCACCTAGGAGATGTTCCTTCACATAGCCTGGATTCCCCAAAGCATCTCTCCTAGATTAAGCATCATCAGCTTTCATGGCAGTGTATGCTGTGTGAAAATGAGGTTGGCAGTTAATTAAATGAAAGCTCTGCATCTTCCTGGCTTCTAAGATTTCTCATTAGATACTGCTCAGACATGTTAAAGCCTACTGTTGCTGCCTTAGTTATTAATTTATCAAAACATGTTTGTCCAGCCTTTCCCTTCGTGGCTCAAGGCAACTTGAAATTTGTTCCATTAAAGCCATAAATAGAAAACAGACCATTCATAAAACATCATAGAAAACGTATCTGCAAAATCTCTCTAAATGCCTTCACAAGCAGCACAGCCTTGAAAAGCTTTTTTTTAAAAAAATCTCCGGAGAGAGTGTCCTTCCCCTGACCTCCTCAAAATCTGCTCCGTAAAATGGGGGCCATTACTGAACAGAACTGGGCTCCGGTGGATGCCAAGTAAGCAGCCCTTGGTGGAGTGGGGGGACATACTGAAAGTGATGACCAGCAGAGCGTAATTGACTAATGGGAATACATGGAGAGAGGAGGTGCTTCAGATACGTGGGTTCTGGGCCTTGCAGGGCCTTTAAGGTGATACTAAGCACCTTGAATTGTACTTAGGAAAAATGTAATTATTGTTAAGGTTTTGCAAGCCTTGTGAAGCATGTTAGCTAGTGGGCAAGGCACAAGAGAAAACAAAAGGACTCTTACAACCAATTCTGCTTGTGTCTGAAGCATTCTCTAAAATTAGAGTGGACATCATAGCGCCAATCACCAAAGCAACCCGGTCTGGGAATGAATATATTTGTACCATAGTGGACTATGCAAGAAAGTTCCCAGAAGCAATACCTTTACGGGACATTGAAACGAAAACTGTAGCAGAAGTCCCACTGGCAGTGTTCACCAGGCTAGGTTTTCCACAAGAGACGGTCACAGATTTGGGAACCACATTCATGTCCCAAGTGATGAAGGAAGGTAGAGTACTGACAGCTTCGGAATTCAGCCCTGAATGAGAGCAGTTTGACACAGATAGGAGAACTGAGGAAAGTAGGAAAGGATGAGTGGGGAGTTAGATGGAGACTTCCATTCAGGCCAAAGAAAGGGGATAGATCTAGTGAGGGGAAAATTTCCCTACCCTACCCAGTCAAACAGGGAGTTAGCTCTGAAGAGTGGAGAGATCCCTGGTCTGGTGTGGTTAGAAACTGTCTTTAGAGACCTTAAGAGTTAGTTAAAAACTCAAGACAAGTACTGGTGTTTAAAGGGAAGGGGCTTGGGTGCTAGGAAGAGTGTACCAGCCTTCTGGAAACCAAAAGAGTTAGAGAACATGTACTCAAAGAAAGTGCACTGAAGTGTTTTGGGGAAAACACTGGAACAAAAGCCTCTCAACATAAAGATTTTTAAGTAACTGAATAGCTCAAGAAACTCTCATTACCTTGAAATATAAGAACTAAAGTCTCTGTATGTACTGATTTTACCTGTTATCTATATTGAGTTACCTCTGAAATTTTACCCCTGATTGCACCTGACCTTTCCCCTCTATGTTGAATAAAATATTTTGTTAATTTGGAATATAAAAACTTCTTGAGTGCCATTTAATTTATATATGTTAAAGGGGGCTCCCATTCCTACCCTTGGGTTCCTGGGCTGAGCAAACAGCCAAAATATTATACTGTGGAGGGGTAGGACCAATGTTCCCTCTAAGCTGTGGAGTCTCGTGAGCAAAAATTCTACTTTGTGAGCTACTAGCATTAAAGTTGTGAGCAAGCCATTTGGCTCCTGCATTAATTAGTTTGCTCTGGAGCCCTCCTTCCTGAGCGGAGGCAAAAATGTGTGATCTGGAGGATAAAAAACTGTGAGCTAGCTCACTCTAACTCAGCTTAGAGGGAACACTGGGTAGGACAGCCAGAATTCTTCAGGAAAGAAAAAAATAGATAACTAGGGCAGCTCAGTCACAGAAGGGAAAGAAAAAATGGAGGGAAAATCTTGTCTCTGAGGGAGGGAAGTGGCCAGGGCCATCATAGTTGTTTATCCAGAGACCAAAGGTAGTATTATGTCCCAGACAATAGTTTCTGGTTTCCTTTGATTTACTTACTACTCTTTCAGCATTCCCACTCTTTACCACCCTTTACAATGTGATGTCGAGAGGCAGATAAATGCATGGACCTCTGCTGGTAGAAGTGTTCTATCACAGTCTACACACCAGAAAACAAAATGCAACTGTCACTTTATCTGCTACATATAAATGCTTCTGAATTGGCTGTTCTCTCTCACATTTTATATTTTTTAGTACAGTGTTGTGTATTTATCAATAACTTTCAACCTACTTTAATTTGTAGGGTAGGATTGGGTGAGATTTTCTTGCCATGCAAGTATTTCCTCAGCCTCAGTTGATACCCTTTAGATAGGGGCAGCAACAGTTTTTAGTTTTGTTCTTTTTTCCCCATTTTAACCTTTTCTTTGGCAGCTGTGCTTAAAATAATTTCACAATTGATGCTTTGTTTTTAAAAGCTGCTATAGGTCATAAAGCAGCAGTTCCACAAGAAACCAATTTTAAGCAACCCACCCAACCAGATCATCAAATCCTCATAATTAATTAGTCTAAATTTCACTTCATTTAGGTAGTTAATTCAGTATGCTTTAATTGATCTTGTAATGTTCTTGTTGCAGTGTCATGGTCTGTCCATTGATGGCTATGTCCTTCCTTCATCAACTACAAGAGAGGTAAGATCAAAATAAACTATTTTTGGTTTGGGGAAGTCTTAACTGAAGCAGGACTAAATCTGTTGGCATAGATGTAGTCGAAAGTTGTTCTCAGTGCTACAGCTGTCCTTTTGGAGGACTGCAAAGTCAAAGTCTCTGGACTTGTGCAGAAAGCGTTTCCAGAGAAAACAATTTCTCCCTCTCCCAAAAGACTAGAGCTCTGAGGTGATCCAGTTAAGCTGATGGGCAGTACGTTCCAGAAAGGCAAAAGAAAATAATTATTCACACCATTCGCAATTCACTTTCAGTGATGGCTACTATGTAGATAGCTTTAAAAGGGGGTTCCACAAATTTATACAGGAAAGGTCCATCAGTTGCCCTTATTCATGATGGATAAATATAACCAGTTTGGGGAGCCTCATGGTCAAGTTTGGCCTCGTGGCCAAGCAATATGAAAACTATATCATAGTAGAGAATCACAGATGTACATTAGAGAATCCAAATAATACCTGGCTGCACTTTTACAGAGATAACTTAAATTCAAAAATGTGCACCCACATACCTTCAAAGCTTTTCTCTGTTGTCTATGCTTGGAAAGCACTGGAAACCTTAGGAGAGCCATGAGATCACTTTTGTGTGGATCCCTGAATTGTGTGATCATTGCCCTTCCTTGATGCTTAAATCTGTGTCCATGGTATTCCCAAACACTGGTGGACAAACAAGGCTTAAAAAAATGTTCTTAAATGCCTGGTGAGGGCAGAGGAGGACCATTCGAGTCTGCTCCTCAGATTTCACAGACTTCAATAGAAGATCTTTGGATTGAATCCCTAAGAGTGGAGAAGAATCAAATCCTGAACAGGATGGAGCTGGGGGTTTTCCCGTATACTTAACAACAACATGCTCTGCATGTTTGCTTAAAAATACTTACTTCCACATAAGTGGGCCTGAGAATGCAGCCATTTCTTTTATTAATTAAACGGTTTGGTTTTGAAAGTCAGATTCAAGCGGCTTCATTCTGCTGCTCGTTCAGTGTATTACTTCCCCTTGCAAAAGGAAATGTTTGCCTTGAATTTTTTTGTGTGTCATATGAATATATGAAGCCACCTCAACTCTCCAGGATCCCAGACAGAGAAAGGTCTTCCCTCCAGTACCTGCTGCCTGAGATCCTTTGTCTAGAATGTGCCAGGGATGGGGAGTTTGGGATTTCCTGCATACAAAGCACGTGCTACGCTAATGAACCAAAGCCCCTCATGATCTTTTCCTCCTGTGGTTGTTGCTTTACATTGTCGGTCTGCAAGTAGGGATTGCCTGTCGGTCTGCAAGTAGGGATTGCCTATAATAGGTATGTTTGTGTAGCACCTATTGGGTTAAACCATTATCATCAACACCAAATGTCGGTCAGTTCATCTTCAGTCTTCTCTGTCCCCACTGGGACTGCATCTAAGTAGGCCTGCCACAGATTATTTACCAAGCTAAAAAATCCTCTAGGGGGCGCTCCACTTCCTTCGTACCATAGTTGCCCATCTTTTCCTGCCAAAATAGTCACATGGACAAAGGGAGGGGGCACCCACTGCCCTCAGTTCCTCTTTCACCGCTAGTAGAAGGTTCTTCTCTGTGATGCTGCTCTCTGTTCCTAAAGAAGAAAGAAAAAAATTACAGAAGGTATTGAATTTTTTTGAACTGGGCACAAAAGGAAAGCCGGAAGCTCCTTTGCCCTCATGCTATTTCTTTTAGGCTTTGGTCACCTTAAGACCCACTCCTGTTTTTCCCTGGAGAGGGGATCACCCTTGTGACAGAATGGCTCAGAAAGCCCTCTTCAAGTAATGCTCCATTTCCGTTCTATTCCAGTGAACATAATGTTCTATTCCAGTGAACATAATCTTTGCCTGTTGTTTCTCAGTAAAGAATACAATGTTGGAACGTGCTGTGTAAGCGATTTACTCCTAAGGCATGAAGTGACAGGGCAGTCTGCATAAAGGCCCCCCTTTGGGAGAAAGCCTTATCTTCCTCAGGCAAACTTCCCAAAGCAACTCCACCTAGCACTTCAAAATCAACATCTATCAGCCTGCCACCCATTCCAAACCAACCCAACATCAGTCATTGTTTCCTGCACCATTGGCTCCCCAATGTGCTTTGGAATCACCAGCTAAAAAGAACCGTTGTAAATCCAAGCATAGAGATCTAAATCTTCTATTCAAGGTCACCAATCCCCCCAGGTCAGTTCCCATGACTTGGACAAACAGACCGGAAGAGTTGCTGATTCCAGCTAACCCCCCCTCTGATCTACCTTCCTGATACAGAGGCTGAGATTCCATTGGGACAAATATCAGTTCTGGATTCAAGGACACTTCGGAGCCAGCATCTTGGCATTGGTCATACCCTCCTTTTCAGTGGCAACTGTATTCATACTACATGTCCCCTGCCTATCTATATGATTGGCCCGACTGTCCTCCACCTCTGCCTCATTCGGATCAAGAGGCTCATCACCCAGGCCAGCAAAGAACTCATCCATCTGCCTCCCTGCCAGTTCCACCAAGTCCACATATGGTCACACCTCCTTTGGACTCTGACAAGGGAGATGAGGATACTGGACAGGAATCCAACCAGGGCTCTGAGATTCCTTTGAATCTGTCACCAGACAATCAGGTTGAGGACTCTACACCCATATTCTGTACTGAAGATCTTCAGTTCTTTTTTAAAAACTTTTTAAATTGATAATTCACTAGTACAACAACAAGAAAGTGGAACATGTCAGCAATAGATAAACAACGCTACCATTTACAGCATTTTTGTATGTAAGACAGAGATACAACAACATATTGTACAACAGAATTCTTAAAACTGCATTGGAACCATTTGTAAAACATGTAGCAATTAAACCAAGATCCATATTATAGTTTGTATTTCTTTAGTATCTTGGTTGTAGTAGAAAGATCTATATGGTCATCTAAATTATTATGACAAGTACGTAACGAAACACAAATATACTCTGGTGCTCAAAATAAAGGTGTAATACTTGGTCAGCAAATGGTAGAGAAGATCTTCAGTTATAGTAGGATTAGAATTTATTGTATTTAGCCATTGGCCATTACAAATTTTACAAAACCATCAAATACATTAACAAGAAAAACTTTAAGATCAGATGTTAAAATTAATTTAAATTAGTAAAATAAAATAGTCTGATCCAACCAGAAATTAATGGAGCTACCCCGTTCAGTACTGCCCTAGCTCTAATCTTGGCTGCAAAGGCGAATAGTGAAACTCTGTAAGATGCATAAGAATCATTATCTCATAACAGAAATACAACCTTCTCATTTTCAGAGTATGCATTTAAGGCAGATAAAATTCCAGCCAAAAATTTATCTCTGATATCACTGTATAGCGCACAAGATAAAATATAACGAGGAAGATTCTCAACTGCGTGTGATCCACAAATGCAGACACAGCGTTCTGTTGGGGTATGAAGATAATGACTAGCCAGAAGAGATGTTTGCATGGTTTGAAAACACAGAGCAGTAAAAGACACGCTAAGATTAGATTAGATTAAATAATTAGATCTAAAATGGTCAAATTTAATTAATTTGTACCAAGGGGCTGCTTTAGGTTTTAGAATTGAAGATCAATCTATCAATGCATCTGAATTATAAATCCAATCCCTATGTTGAGAATTGTCACCTGAGGCCCCTGAGAGATCATCAGGGATGGTATATCTTTGAAAGATGGAGTTGAGAAAACCAGAGCACATGGAATTTTTTGATAATAGAAAATTAACTGATTTGTGACTGAAGGAATTAGATCTAGAGAATTTGATCCTTTTCCAGTATTTTATGACTGCAAGGTGTACCCATGCCCTAAGAGAGGGGAATCCTGTTTCGGCTCTCATCAGGGCTGGAGAGGTCCTAGGAAGAGCTAGAATTTGCCTTATATGTGGAACAAATGACCTGAATGGCTGAGGCCCTAGAAACAGACATTATGACCATTGAAAATCCTCAGTCAGTTATACTCTGACAGTCCTAATACAGTTGCAGTCCCTATCCTTGAAGGTTCTAAGGATATCTGTAGAGACATTTGAAGAAGACCAGCCTCTGTCCTTGCCACCTCCAGGCATATATATAGAAAATCACTGTAAGATCAAGAAGGAGGATGTGACCTTCCTGTCCACTCATCTAGCACCCTCCACTCTTGTGACAGATGAGCTTCAAAGTAGAGCCCATTCATCCTTTCATTCTGTTCCACCTGATAAGGAGGTAAGAAAACTAGATACTTTAGGACACAAGATATATTCTTCATCTGTCTTAACCTTCAGAATCTCTAATTTTCAAGCAATAATGGGGGCATACCAGCTTTTTCTGTGGCAAAAAAGCTCCCCTTATCTGGAGTTCCTACCTGATAATAAGAGGGATCTAGCCAAGGTCTTCCTTACTGAGGCCACAAGGTTGTCCAAACAACAGATTAATGCCTCACAACATTCTATTGATTCCTCCATCAGAGCCATTGTCTCATCTGTATCAGTCATCAGATGTCATGAATGGCTTCATTTTACAACTTTCCCTGTGGAAACCAAAAGCAAGGTAGAGGACTTACCTTTCAAAGGGACCACACTTCTCTGAGTGCTCTGATGAAACTGATGCAGATAAAGAGAAACCGCCAAATGGCAAGATCTCTGGGCATTTCTCAGTCAGCTTTGCCCTACCCAAGACAACACCCATCTGCTCCTAGTTCTTGGCACTCGTATCAGAGAGATCAGTAGTACTTTTACCCACCCAGGTGTCCGTAACCTCCACAGAGACTGAGCTCCACCTTCCAACCCTTCACTCAGAGAAGGAATGGGTTTAAGCAGAAGCCAGGCCAACAAATCACCTCATCCAGGGATTCTCAGAGGTCCCTTATCCAAACCATCTTTCTGAGTAGAGCAAAATGTTGACCCCAACCCAGTGTTCAAGGACAAGCTATGTCCCTTTTTAGCTCACTGGGGCGACATCACCATTAGCAAATGGGTTTTGTCTAGTGTTACTCAGGGTTATTAGTTAGAATTTATAATTTTACCTCCAGTTCAGAATCTGGCAGAGGCAGTAGATAACCTGCTACCTGAGTTAGAACCCTAACTCAACATATTGAGGTGACGAGAGAGGAGGTCCTAAAACTGATAGACAACTTAAAAACTGATAAATCATCAGGCCCAGATGGCATACATCCGAGAGTTCTGAAAGAACTCAATTGTGAACTTGTGGATCTCCTGACAAAAATATGTAATCTCTCCTTAAAATCTACCTCCATTCCTGAGGACTGGAAGGTAGCTAATGTCACTCCCATCTTTAAAAAGGGTTCCAGAGGAGATCCGGGAAATTACAGGCCAGTCAGTCTGATGTCTATACTGGGTAAATTGGTGGAAACCATTATTAAGGAAAGAATTAGTAGGCACATAGATGAACAAAACCTATTGAGGCAGACTCAACATGGGTTCTGTAAGGGAAGATCTTGTCTCACTAACCTGTTAATGTTCTTTGAGGGGGTGAACAAACATGTGGACAAGGGGGATCCAATAGATATTGTTTACCTTGACTTCCAGAAGCTTTTGATAAAGTTCCTCATCAAAGGCTCCTAAGTAAGCTCAAAAATCATGGGATAAAAGGACAAGTCCTTTTATGGATCAAAAACTGGCTAATTAATAGAAAACAGAGAGTGAGTATAAATGGGCAGTTCTCCCAGTGGAGGGGGGTAAGCAGTGGGGTACCACAGGGATCAGTACTTGGTCCACTGCTTTTTAACTTGTTCATTAATGATTTGGAGTTGGGAGTAAGCAGTGAAGTGGCTAAATTTGCGGATGATACGAAGTTGTTCAGGGTGGTGAAAACCAGTGAGGATTGTGAGGCACTCCAAAGGGATCTGTCAAAGATGGGCGAGTGGGCGTCAACATGGCAAATGGGGTTCAATGTGGCCAAGTGCAAGGTGATGCACATTGGAGCCAAAAATCCTAAATATAAATACACGTTGATGGGGTCTGAACTGGCAGAGACAGATCAAGAGAGAGATCTTGGAGTTGTAGTAGATAACTCACTGAAAATGTCGAGACAGTGTGTGACTGCAATAAAGAAGGCCAATGCTATGCTGGGGATTATTAGGAAGGGTATTGTAAACAGATCAGCCAATATCATAATGCCGCTATATAAATCAATGGTGCGACCTCATCTGGAATACTGTGTGCAATTCTGGTCACCACACCTTAAAAAGGATATTATAGCTTTGGAAAAAGTGCAGAAAAGAGCAACTCGAATGATAAAAGGGTTGGAACACTTTCCCTATGAGGAACGGTTAAGGCGCTTAGGGCTCTTTAGCTTGGAGAAAAGACGACTGAGGGGTGACATGATCGAGGTTTATAAGATTATGCATGGGAAAGAGCAGGTAGAGAAAGAGGTACTTTTCTCCCTTTCTCACAATACAAGAACCCGTGGGCACTCCATGAAATTGCGCTTCAAGAGGGAATTAGATAAGCATATGGAGCAGAGGTCCATCAGTGGCTATTAGCCACAAGGTATAGATAGGGACTCTGGGGCAAGTGATGCTCTGTCATCTTGGTGCTTGGGGGGGGTCAACAGTGGGAGGGCTTCTAATGTCCTGGCCCCACTGGTGGACCTCCTGATGGCACTGGTATTTCTGGCCACTGTGGGATACAGAGTGTTGGACTGGATGGGGCTTCGGCCTGATCCAACATTGGCATCTCTTATGTTCTTATTTTCTTATATTGTTGCAGAAACAAGCAATCAAAGAGGTCCTTAAACCTGATACGTCCCCTGGGTTCTACTCCAAATTATTTTAAGTTGCTAAGAAGGCCTATCTTAGACCTTGGACTTCTGAACAAGTTTTTATGGTTGACTAAGTTTTAAATGGTTACCCTGACTTATGTGTTGCAGTTATTAAAGCCTGGTTCCTGGTTTGCAGTTATTGACCACCAAGATGCTTATTTTCATATTTCAATCCATATGGAATATCGAAGATACCTCCATTTTAAATGTATTACCTTTCAGTTTGACCACTGCCCTTCACATTTTACCAAGCACCTGGCCCCAGTTGTGGCCTTCCCTCGCTTGCAGAGCTGTACAGTTTTTCCCTATTTGGACGACTGGCTTTTAGTGGCTGAGTCCAGAGAAACTTTGTCAGACAACATAGCCTTGGTGATCAGTACCTGTTGAAACCTAAGCCTAATGGTAAACTGGAAGAAGTCCAAATTGGAACCTGTCCAGACTGCCAAATTTATTGGCGCATCACCGGACTCCTCGTCAGCTAGGGATTTTCTCCTGCTTTCCAGGGGTGTGGCTATAAGGGCTTTAATTGGTCAGCTATCATGTTGCTGCTTCCAAAAGGTTATTTTAATTCAGAAATTACTGGGGCAGATGGCTGCAACCACAGCGGTTTTACCTATAGCTAGAGTGTTCATGAGTCCCTTACAACTATGGTTTATGATTTAAACCTGAATGCCACTCCCCCCACCATCAATTCTCCATTCTTAGACAAATTATAAAGTTACTATCTTGGTAGTTGTGAGATGAAAACCTATTCTCAGGTTTTCCTTTCAGTGTTAAACAACATGAGATAGTGATCACCACTGACACCTCACTGGAGGGATGGGAAGGACACTGTAGGAGTCTTCAGGCCCAGGTCAAGTCACTTCCTCAAGAAAGGAGTTTACACATAAATGTTATAGAACTTTGGGCCATTCAATATACACTTAACCCTTTCTCAGATATTGTTCAAGAGAAGTCAGTCTTCATCCAGACGGATGGTGTTTCTGCCATGTTTTACTGCTTCCATGCACTGGTTCCAGGCTACTCAATAAAGAAGCCTCAGAGATCTGACTTTGGGCTCTGGAGTGTGGTATCCGCCTTCGAGCCATCCATATCGCAGGAGAACACAATGTTCTAGCCAATACTCTCAACAGTGTACATACTTCCAACCACGAGCGGACACTAGTTGATCAGTATATCCAGCCTATCATTGAACTTTGGGGGCAACCTGTAGTGGACCTTTTTGCCATGTCACAACACCAAGGCCTAATATTTTTGCTCCATTGTGGGCACCGACCCACTGTCCATGGGAGATGCCTTTCAGTTCATAGGGACAGGAACCCTCTTCTACCTGTTTCTCCCCATTTCTCTGCTGACAAGGGTAATAGCAAAGCTACTAGAAAATCAATCAGAGGTTATCCTCATAGCGCCCGTTTGGCCCCATCAGGCATGATTTGTCCCCCTTCTCAAGAGGTCTGGGGGGGGTGTTTCTACATTCATCTCCCAGAAATACCAGACCTCTTGATGTTGGGACAACTACTCCACCACAGTATTCCCCACCTCTACCTCACAGTATGGAGACTGATGAACTGACTCTGCCCTCACATATTTGGGAGGTTATACTGAACTCCCATAAGGCATCTAACAGAAGATCTTATGAGAGTAAATGGAAATAGTTCCAACTCTGGGCCCAACTTTGGGTCATTCCCCCCAATCGTGCTCCCTTTCAGTGATAATTGCCGTACTTGTTTTTTCTCAAGTCACAAGGATTAGCCTATTCTTCAGTGAAGGTCCATCTGGTGGCCATTTTAGCCATTCACTTTCCTGTAAAGGGCCACACTGTATTCTCCATAGGCTTTCTAAACAATTTTTGAAAGGGTTAATGAACATGTGTCTGTCCCCCATGATCCACGATGGTACCACAGTGTTCCCTTTCATTAGTGCTCTCACAACTGATGCTGGAGCCGTTTGAACCCATGGCCAGTTGCCCATTACATCTCCTCTCAGTAAAGGTCTGCTTCCTGGTTGCCGTAACCTCTGTCCGCAGGGTTAGTGAACTAGCTGCTTTGCATATTGATCCTCCTTTTTATTTTTTTGCAGAATGAGTAGTCCTTGGACCTAGTTTAGAGTTTTTACCCAAGGTGATCTCCACTTATCACATGTCACAAGAAATAGTACTCCCTATGTATTTCCCTAGCCCCTCGTCTTTGGCAGAGTGGGTACTCCATACCCTAGATGTCAGAAGAGCATTGCTCGTTTATCTTAAGAGAACTAAATCATTTAGGACATGCAATAACCTCTTTATTTCATATACTGGGTACAATAAGAATAATAATAAGAAGAGATTGGATTTATACCCCGCCCTTCACTCAGAGTCTCAGAGTGGCTTACAAACTCCTTCCCCTTCCCCTTCCCACAACAGACACCCTGTGAAGTAGGTGGGGCTGAGAGAGCTTTTTCAGGAACTGCCTTTTCAATGACAGCTCTTGTCAGAACTATGGCTTGCCCAAGGTCATTCAGCAACTGCAAGTGGAGGAGTGGGGAATCAAACCTGGTTCTCTCAGATTAGAGTCTGCGCACCTAACCACTACACCAAACTGGGGAAGGCAGTAACCTCCCAGACACTGCCCAGATGGATTGTCTGTGCAATTAAACATTGTTATGAGCAGGTATTCCTGTGCTTCAGATCTGCTGGTCAGCTATCTGGTCATCCTTGAACACATTCATAAGGCATTATGCGCTGGACCTACAAGCAAGGGGAGAAGCAGAAGTAGGCAAAACGGTACTGCAATCCTTGATCCAGTAATGCCTAAAGTGAGGACCTCACTCTATCTCTGAGAAGGTAGCTTGGGAGTATCCCAGTGGGGTACTGCACAGAAGACTGAAGATGAAAACAGGGTTGCCTTACCTATAATTGTTGTTCGTCAATTGTCTTCTGTGCAGGCACACATCCCCCCCCCCGCCTGCCCTGCTGTGAGGTACCAGGGAGTTTTTTCTCCATTATCCACAGCGGCTCAAGTGGACCTGAGGTGAGTGGGTGCCCCACTTTTCATCCATGTGACTATTTTGATGGAAAGAGATGGCCAACTATGGTACGGGGGAAGCGGAGCTCCCTCTAGAGGATTCTTTAGCTTGGTAAAGAATCTTCTGTGGCAGGCCTACTTAGACGCAGTCCCAATGTGGGCCTGCACAGAAGACACTCAGTGAACAATGGTTACCGGTAAGGCAACCCCATTTTACATTTTTATTTATGTGTATATATATTTATATCCCATTTTTCTCCCTAGCAGGACATTGAAACAACAACAGCATTCTCCCCTCTTCCATTTTATCATTACTACAACCCTGTATGTTAGAGTGGCCCAAGGTTTCCTAGTGAGCTTCCATGGCAGAGTTGGGATTCGAACCTGGGCCTCCCAGACCCTAATCCAGCACTCTATAGCCACTACTGCTGTGACACCCTAGGTTTTAACGTGACAGGGATTTGTCATCCATAGCAAACAGGTTCAGCTTAGAGCGCAAGTGCCGTAGCTGTCGTCGTTTCTCTTTATAAACTTGCTTAAATTTGTCATGTGATGCAATTAATGCCTTTGACACATAAATTACTGTCACAGCATGCAGGGTTCTTAAAAATGAAAGATACAATGTGCCCAGTGGTTCACAGACTCAGATTGAGAATAAGCAGACCTCAAGCAGTGGCTCAGGTTTTTGTGTTTCATGATATCAACTGTTTCTTTGGCATTGGTTTCATTTGAATGCTGTTTCCTGAGTACAATGAAAAGAAGGGAAAATCTATTATTAGCAATAGGCATTGTGTGTGTTAACGGCTCTGCACTTTCCAAGTGTTCATAATTACAGCTTAATGGGACATTCTAATTTTAGAGGCAAAATGTATTTTCTCAGTTTTTGTCATACAGAAAATGGAAATGCATTTGTTGACTTTTAGAGCTTTATAACAACTTGGTGGCTTGCTTGTCTATGGGTACCGGACGGTAAAACCATTCTCCAGTGCTACAGGGGGGAGGGTGAACTGTCTTTACTTCTGGGATGAGCACCACCCTTGGGGATGGACAGGTGGAACCTGAGAAACCCACCCCACTCCAGTGGCCATTTCTACTGGTGAAAACGGCATGGCAGATAAGCCTGAAGCCCTTCTTTCCCCCTTGCAACATTTGAAGCCGTGTGGAGTGACTGAGAGGGTTTTAAAGGTTTGTCCCCACACAAACATGTGACTGTGAGTCAGACTGGGCACCAATGATCTGACTTATGTCACACATCACTTATATGTAAGCCCTTTGCTATTCAGAGTTCCTTAGTTTTTTAATAGCCCTCTCTAGCTGGGAGAGAAAGTGACAGGTATCTGTCACAGCAGTCCAGCTCAGGTGCCATTCAGCAGTTCCCAGTATGTGGTGTGCAAATTTGCCCATAACTGCCATCTTGTTTCTGGGGTGATTGTCAGCAGAACACAGGGAGAAGGCTTGATTCCTCTTGTTTTTTTTCTGTCTTCCACACATGCACATATCCCTTCAGGGAATGCAGCAGTTCACCACAGGAATGTTTCTCTGATGCAGATTTTTCAAGTGTACTTGATGGGGTTTCTGTCGTCGGTCCATCGAAGGCTATGTCACTTCTGAGTTAGGTGGCAGAATATTTACAACTCCACCCGAAAAAGAACCACGAGGAGAAAAAAATGAGAAAGCAATGAGGCAAAAACCTGCAGCTTCTTTAGCAGCTGCTTACGTGGGTGCAAAAAAGTGAAAATCCAGAGATTGTTCCTTAGCTCTATTTTGCCCCCTCCCTTTGAGAGAGTGGGAACAGTCTTTTCCCCTTTGGTCCAAACACCACTGTGGGAAGATGAGCATAGGGACCCATCCCTGGGTAAGCAACCCATCACTGGGGCATGTATTGGCCTTCTTAGAGAAGTCTGATGTCTCATCTTGCATAGAGATAGAGCAGGTGGAGGAAGAAGTAGAAGAAATGCAATTTTTCCCCACCAGAATTTGTCCCTAGATTGCTATCTACACCTGAATGCCTTTGAGTTGGCAAAAGAGCTAAGGAAGGCAAAGAGCTGAAGAAATAATCATTTGAAGGGTGCCAAAGCAACCTTTTCTTAAGGTCCATCAACATCTTTTCCAGAATCATTTTCGGATCTGTTTGAAAAGGTAACCAAAGCAGAATGCACTGCTCGTAGGCGAAGCAAAACTGTTACTCACCTGAGTATTCAATTGTATACCTTGGTTCAGGAGCCTATACAGCAGTTTAAGATTATTATTTTTAGCAGACACTTAAGCAGTGGCCTTAAAACTCTACATCAACAGTGCTCTCAGACAGAGATGCTTCTTTGGGGATTCCTGCAAGTTAATATTCTGAATGGTTGAGGCCTGTGGAATAGCTTGAGGGTTAGTGCTGAACTACTTGATTTCTAGAGCAGTGCAAATGTGGTCAGACAGGCTCATGTCTGTGGAAGAAGATGGAACATTTCACTGTCGATATAGTTTTAACAGGGTCAGAATCTCTGGGTAGGCAGTTCTGTGCCAAAGCCATGGCCGCAAGGACAGAGCTCACATGGGCTTGAATCCACTCAGGTTTTTGGCCAATCTTGCACAATCCCCCTTTTTTATTACAAGCCCCGTCATGACAGCAGCATAGACTTTGTCGTGGTTGGGAGCTATTGAGGCTGCTGTTCAAGATAAGCTTCTCCATGGAGTATATGCAAATAGTGAAGCTCGAGACAATGCATCCTCCTGGACTGAACTGAGACCTAACCAGTGCTGATTTCTTCATGCCTACTACCCCTCTGTATATCACACCTAATCCAATCACACCTGCTGTTGTCATTTGCCTGCTAGTGTCATTCAGCATCTGAAATCACTCTGCTTTCCAAGATATAAGGACAGATAAGGACATTCTAGCTATATCTGAAGAAGTGAGCAGTGACTCACCAAAGCTCATACTCTGCCACACTTTGTGTTAGTCTTTAAGGTGCTACTGGACTCTTGCTCTTTTCTACTGCAAAGACTTTTATCATTCAAAACAATGTCTGAGACATAATAGATCTCAAGGAATATTTTCAGGAACAAATATTGTATTCTATACTAAGAACTATAATGCATCTCTAACACTGATAGTCCTCTTGAAGTTTTTTCTATATATTTCCCTCTGACTCATACTTCTTCTTTTTTATAATTTTTAATTGCTTTTACACTAAAAAAAACCTACCAAGAAATCACGGGGAAGGGGTATTCTATAAACTACAGGAGAAAGGAAAGAAACCACTAATATCCCAAGTGGCCAAGGTCAATTAGCTTAAAATGTTTAAATTGGAATTTCACTTACAATATTGCTTTAAAAAGAAAAGGGAAAAGGTTAAATCTCATCTTAAGTTTAGCATATTACAGGTAAACAAAGATAAAACCACTTATGCATTTGTCTGCTAGGAATAAATCAAGGTTACTAAAAATTTCTTGAGCCACAGATCGTGCGCTTCTTCTTTCTTATAAATTCCACAAAGCTCATAGTTTCATCCGGGATTTAAAATCTTAGGAGCTACTGCTCCTAGTTTGAGTTCAAAGTCTTCTTCTGTAGGGCTTCGAGATGCTTTTTCCAGACTTTTCCAGCCGCCTTCTACTTCAGTAGCCTTGTCTTCCTCTGCTGTTTCTTGTTTATTTTCAGTTTTCTGGAACCGCTCCATAGATGGTTCTTCGTATTCGACGATGTATTCATTAGCTACAGTCTCTGCTTCCTTAGATGGCTCTTTAAACTGCTTGTAGAGTGTTTCCAGTTTGCACTTTAAGGTGATCATTTGATCCAGCAGAGGGTGCAGTGCCATAATAATCATGAAAGGAAAGTCTGTGGTTGTTTCCGGTCTTGTGACCTGCGCTGTAAAACTTGCACTTCCAGAAGAAGGGTTGAACTTCACCATTTTTTCTCCCAGATATCAGTGAAGTTGTTTACGCTTATAGAAAATCCCTTAAAGTCTCTGTGAGCTTATTAAAGGCTCGCTTATAAGTCAGATGCATTTCGTTCTAACAGACAATGGCTTATTCTTTCTGCCCCCTCCTCTCGCTGAATTTTAAAGAAAATTTTTACTTGTTTCGGGGTGGAATTTCCCCCTCCACTCCGCCACTTATTCTGAGGTTTGGGGGCGTTCATTCGCTTGATCATCTGCATAACTTAATGATTCATTCACTCACGCTTCTTAGAAGATCTCAGGTAAGGAAAATGTAAGACCATGAGCCTCCTGAGCACTTGTCCGATGTACGTCTCTGTCCATAATGGCGCTGCAGCATTCGTAAACATTATAGTAGTCTTGGTCACTGGCTTGTATGTCCAAGGAGTGTTCCCATATTTGGATGACGTGTTCATCCACTTCCACACTTCCTGTCAGGGAATGTCAACCATTGTACAGCGCTTCTGTGCATCTTCAAGTGACTGCAGTTCAATCGGTATGTTGTGAGTTGGGACAAGAGAACTGTCTCCTGAAGCCAGAATATTGAATACTTAGGGTCAAATTACATGATATGATTTCTGTTTCCCTGCAGCCACATGCTATTTTAAAAGTCTACAGGGCTCCAAAATGAGGCTAATAATTCCTCCTTTCAGGGCTGTTTTAGCTTGAGAAAACAGCATCAAGAGCAAGGCAGAAGCTCTGTTCCTACATGCCATGGTCCCAAGCTGAATTGGGCCCCATGGACTTTTAAAATGTCATTCCCTACAGCTGCTGTATGGTTGTAGGGGAAGTGAGTCACTTCCCGGGAACCCAGACCCAACTCGCTAGAAGTCATATCATGTAGTTTGGCTTTTATTGGTGAGTCTTGAGGGTGAAAAATGGATTTTGTGCCCATGAGGGTGGGTGGGTTGGCATACTTTCACCTTTTCAGGAAGGTGAAACTGCTACAGCCGCTTTTCTGCCATTAAAGTAAGATAACAGGTCTCCAGCAGTGTAGGTTGATCATGATATGTTTGTCAGTGAGTGTATGGACAAAAATAGGTTAATTTGCCTAACTATGTTAATTTAGCAGTGGTGGAGTGTGTGATCTTTGCCATTTTCTCCTTGAACCAGTAAGAAGAAACAGAAACAGAATTTATAATACATACCTTTTGGCTACAAAAAAATAAATCATTTCCCCCCCTGAAGGTACCAGCTAAGAATATTCTCTGGCATCTCTTCTGGCTTTATAATCTAATTTGTGTGGAAATGATAAATTATTTTCAGTATCAAGAGAGACTGAAAAAACCTCACATCCTTTTAACAGGCTTGTCAGAACTTGGCAATATCCAATTTTGCAGCTTAATAGGAATCAAACTAAATAAGTGCAAGTTCCCCTGAGGCTCAGAGATTCTGTGTGACATCTGAGCATTTTTACTGGTACAAATTAGGATCCTTCGCCTGGCTTGCAATGATCAGATGTGTTCTTCTCAAAGAACAATCTCCTGGCAGCAAGTAAACAAAAAGAACACATGGCAGCTTTTGTTTAGTTTTGGTTTTTGCTCTGTATAAATGTAACATAAGGACCGAGTGCAACTTGCAGCCCCTTCCCTGACTTTTTTAGCAGCCCATTGTTTATGCCCCTTTCCCTCTTCCTTATTGGGAACATGTTATGTCCCCACTGAACATTACTCTGCAGTAGTGGTGCAGTGCACTTCCTTCCATTGCTACCAGAGTAACATGAGAACCCCTGGATTAGATGGGATACCACATAGCAAACTGTAACTATGCTAGCTGTGCCCCAGTTTCTGGAAAGGTTAATGTTGATGTGGGTCTGGGTTTCTCACGTTACCTTTGTAGCAAGGAAGGATTTATGGCTTCAGTGATTTCTAAATTGCTGGTGGAATGTGAGGTAGCCTAAAACCTGCTCAAAGCAAATAAAGGAAATAAAGGGCAAAGGTTGTGATAGGAGAATTTAGACACCACTGTGTCTGCATTCCAGAGAGATGGCCATTAGGTACCATAAAGACTAACCTAACTTTGTTCTGGCATATGTTTTTGTGGACTGGAGCTTATTTTCTCCAGAATCTTTTCCTTGGATTCTGAATCATGTAGTGTATTTGTACCAGTTTTTTAATCATTATTATTATTTTGTTGCTGACAGCCAACCCGCCATGGTGTATGGCCGCTGAGACGCTCTCATTTTGTGAGTTCTGGGAGAGTGAAAACCTTGGGTGCTACTGCCACCAGGTTCCATGGGGATGAATAGAAAAGGAGAGGCAGGGGGGGGAAAGGCAAAAAATACACTGGAAGAAGGAAAAAGAAGAAGAAAGATTGTATTTATACCCCACCCTTCACTATCCTAGAGTGAAGAAGTGAGATATGGATTGGATCTGGGGGCAACTAGAGATGCCTGGGAATCCCTCGGAATTATAGCCGTTCTCCAGACCCAGAGTTCAGTTCTCCCGGAGAAAATTGATGTTTTGGAGATTGGATTCTATGGCATTGTACCCTGCTGAGTTCTATGTCCTCCTCAGGCTCCATCTCAAGGAGTTTCCCAACCTGGATCTGGCAACCCTACCCTTCATCGTCCTCCTGTGGCTAGGGGGGACCTGGCAACCCCAGGAGCAGCAGAGATAACAGCTGGGATACACCCGTCCTTAAGATTATATGGGGGGGGGGGGAAGAGAGATTGTTATGGTCTGTGACCAGTGTATGTATGTGATAGAAAATGAAAGAATAGGACAACATTGGGTACAAGGAGACTTTCAAGGTGAAAAATGAGGAAAGCAACTGAAAAATGGAAATGCAATAAGGAATCAGACAGGGGTGACTGAGAATGAATGCTATAGATGGAGGGAATAGGGAGAGCACTGTGGCTTGTGGAGAGAAAAGAGCACTGTCACTTTGAGATGGTGTGGTAGACATGCCAGTCAGTGGTCAGACAGAAAAGAGGACTAACTAAGATGTAGTTGTGCAGATCTGTGGTGTACAAGAGAGAGAAGAGAGCACGTGCTATGGGGTGAAAATGTTTATTATGTAGTGGAGAGAGATAAGAAGGAAGGGTTAAGAGAGGAGGGGGGAGTTGAGAGGTCTGTGGTAATTCAAACAGGAAAAGGGGAACTTGGGTACAAAAGACTTGTAGGGGTAGTTGAGAGATTGGGGGCCCAAGGAGATTTTTGGGTGAGGAGATATGAGAACTTAGCTGTAGTCAGTATATGTGGTACAGACCACTGGTAGAGTACACAGAGAAGAAACTGCATAATGGAAAAGAAGGAATATAGTATTATGAAAGGCAGACCCCCAAAAGAAGTGTGATGGTGCAGAAAGAGGAGCAAGCGAGAGTGTGTTGTGTAGTATAAACAGAAGTGTAACAAAATTACAATAAAAACGCTTTCCTGAAGTTACTATGGCCATGTAGCAACATATCATGGTAAAACAATCATCATCTTCTCTCGAGACCGGGGCTGGACATGTGGGGACATCTCCACCCACCCATTTAGTCTAACATCTAGCAACAACCACATGCAGAGGCATCCTTGTGTTCAGAGTAGAGGACAGAATGCAGTGGGTGTGTGTGGGCCACAGGGGGTGCTGGAATATCTCCTGCCTGAAATCCTTGGACAATGTATCAGAATATGTAAGTCTAAGGGAACTGGTGACCACTGGAAGTCTTCCCTCTATTTGAACTTGTCCTTCCACATCCCTGCCATTCATTTGAATGAGACTATGCAGTGTTTAACTTTAATGATAAGAAGTGTAATTACCTTCATCATGTGCAATGTGACATATGCAAGGATTGTTTGGAATATTCTCATGCTTGTCCCCCCGCCCCTTTTTGGCACCAACTCCACTGTATTCTTACAGATGACTGCTTGTGAGATCAAGTTTGCTGTCCATGTTGAATCAGTGCTGAACCACGTACCCCAGCCTGAATACAGGCAACTGCTAGTAGAAGCCATCCTTGTACTTACTGTGTTATCTGAAATAGAGGTGAACAGCATTGGGGGTATAATTCATGTGGATCGGATAGTGCACGTAGCAAATGAACTTTTTCTTCAGGAACAGGTATGTATGCACATTCATTTCTGTTATCTAAGCTGACCCCTTGAGAATATCTCTGGGCTCTGTCCCATTGAAAGTAAAGGGGTTTAAACCAACCCTGCAGTTGAATTTCATTAATATGGATGGTTCCACATCCTGTTTCTATGGACTCACCTGCAGTGATTGATTAGATGTTGTAAAGTGTCTGGGAAATGATAAAACCAGCTAGCTCCCCCCCCCCCCCGCAATCATATCCAATTCCATACAATAAGATCTGGCAAGTGCTGTTCTGCATCTCTGTCACGGCTGGCAGGTAGGAGGGTGTCAAGTGATTGCAGGATCATGGCCCAGTGGGACAAACTATGCACCCATTCCAAGTGGAGTTGCTTGCTGGAGGTGTGATAAATGGCATAAAGCCAAATGACTGGCATTGTGTCAAAACTGTGTCTTAAGCATGGGCTGGTGGGCCATGTAGACAGGCAGGTAAGAAGATAATGAATAACTCAAACCAAAGATCAGGCAGAGGTTGCAAGAATGTACAGTGCAGTTGTTCACTGGGTCACTTGATGGAATGCTAAATGGATTTGGCAGATGTCAGGCAAACAATGTCTGAGGTACTTCTTGTGAGCCACTGCCATGGAAGTGCCATGCAACAGTGGACAACAGGTTTGTGGCACCAGTAGATCCAACCTTTGGCAAGCCAATTCAGTGGCACCTAGAGTGACGCATTGGTTGCAAGAGTCCCTGGGTGAGACCCATGGTGCCACACTACCAGTGTTGTCAGGTCCTAGCATCCGCACTAGGGACCTGGGGGCTTATCTAGATTTGTGCACTTGTGCAGCCCGTTCAGATACTTGGCAATTATACCAATACATTGTAGAGTGGGGTGGGGGAACTTGCCAGTCTTCTAACAGGGCTCAGGGAACACACACTGAACCCTTGTTTGTTGGATTAAAGTTAGATTTTATGAGGCTATGCAGTTAGATTGTTTGGTATACCTAATTTTTATAAGGTTAGATTGCACTACAGCATTTTTGGACTACCTTTTTTTCTCTTCCATCCAGAAATCCCTTGGAGCAACTGATAGTTTCCTGGAACAAGACCAAGCCACGGGGATCTGCTACTTTTTGTATGACAGTGCCCCCAGCGGTGCTTATGGGACAATGACTTATCTGACAAAAGCAGTAGCAAGCTACCTACAAGAGTTTCTACCAAGCACAGGATGCCTAATGCAGTAAACTGTCTAAAATACAAACATTAATTTTAAAAATAAAATTAACGTTCTTCTGGTTAGGGTGCCACCCTCCAGGTGACACCTGGAGATCCCCCTCTATTACAGTTGATCTCCAGATGACCACGATCATTTCCACTGGAGAAAATGATTACTTTGGAGGGTGGACTCTATGGCATTATACCCTCCTGAGGTCCCCTCTCCCCAGGCTCCACCCCCCGAATCTCCAGGAATTTCCCAACCCAGAGCTGGCAACCCTACTTCTGGTTCTAGAACTTGCCTCCTTAAATACCCTACATCATTGCCATTTTGTCTCCACACTGTGCATTATTTGACTTTTAGAGAGGACACTGGCTTATAGACGATGATTATTGTCATTATATGGACAATACCTTGGTTAAGTATATATTTAACATTCTAGATATGCTTCAGCTTAGAGACATGAAATTAAATATTGTGTATCAGGACAAGAAAACAGAAGTGTGTCTTTGGGGATTCTTCAGTGCTCAATAAGAAGATGTCTCTCTAGTTAAAAAAAATAAAAACAAACCTTGCTTATGTTTCCAGTTCACATCACTGTTTTAATTTAAGCTTTGCATTATTAGTTTCATATGACAGCAAGAATTTCTGTAATGATCAAACTATCTTTTCCCCCTCACCAATGCAGAGAAGGAACACCAGTAAAAGCAAATAGAATATCTACACTGAGTTTTAATTGGGCATCTTTCAATGAGAAAACTACTTCCAACTGTGAAACAAGCTGGAAAATAAGAGTTTTTAAATTTCCTCTTAAGAAGTAAAATCCAGGAGTCACACATTTCAAAATCCCTACATGGACGACACTCTTGTGCAGGAATTAGCATCACAGCCATGTGCAGAACATCATCGTTTTGAGAGCTTCAGCTCAAAAGCAGGATATATATCTGGTGATATTGCATGTTGGTTTTTAAAATTTGCATGTGCACAGTATGTGCAATGGACACTTTCCAGAGTGTATATATACAAGGCGAAAAACCTGCTTATAACATGGTCTACAAGCTGATTTTATGCTAATGCCTAGATTGAAATGCCTTCTGTGAAAAGATTGTGCAATGTGTGAATTAGTCCAAGTTGAGTTTCACACCTGTGCATGAAAGGATTTAACAAGCTGAAGTAGATTAAAAACTTTCTGATTTAAAAAGCTGAAGCTGATTAAAGCCTTTCTTTCTTATATATATATGCTTGTGAGCTAGTTCAAACATTAAGGCAAAAACATATGATATAGTTCTTTCATAACTTCAGAATGCAGATGGGGGAATTGCATGTTTGAGTGGCATGTGGAAAGCTAACGCCTCAGGTGAACAAACAGTGTAGTGGGATGGTAACTCTTGCTTCACCCCTTCTTGCCTGATCTGACTTGTCTTTAGCTTGGAGAAAAGACGACTGAGGGGTGACATGATCGAGGTTTATAAGATTATGCATGGGATAGAGCAGGTAGAGAAAGAGGTACTTTTCTCCCTTTCTCACAATATAAGAACTCGTGGGCACTCAATGAAATTGCTGAGCAGTCGGGTTAGAACGGATAAAAGGAAGGACTTCTTCACCCAAAGAGTGATTAACACATGGAATTCACTGTCACAGGAAGTGGTGGAGGCTACAAGCATGGACGGCTTCAAAAGGGAATTAGATAAACATATGGAGCAGAAGTCCATCAGTGGCTATTAGCCACAAGGTATAGATAGGGGCTCTGGGGCAAATGATGCTCTGTCTTCTTGGTGCTTGGGGGGGGGGGTCAACAGTGGGAGGGCTTCTAATGTCCTGGCCCCACTGGTGGACCTCCTGATGGCACCTGGTATTTCTGGCCACTGTGTGACACAGAGTGTTGGACTGGATGGGCCTTTGGCCTGATCCAACATTGGCGTCTCTTATGTTCTTATGTCTCTGTAAGTTGTATGTAGCTCTAGCAAATAAATGATTGTATGAATCTGCCACTGCAGATAAAAATGAACAAGGTGGAGGCAAATTTACAAAGTAATAAGCTTTTCATAAATGCTTGCCTCCACTGGTATAAAGGGTATTGGGACCAGAACCCTTCTTTGGTTCTAGTACATTGCTAACCTTTATAGGGCTATTAAGTTTTTTAAAACTTACTATAAACACTAGTAAATGTGTTGAATGAGCCAAGATCAGAGCAGTTGAATGTGCCAGTTCACCGTGCCTAATCAGAAGTGATGTTAAGAACAGTGCCCTTGGCTAAAGTATGAACATGTTAACATTTCAGTTCTGTAAGATTCTTTCAAGCACTGCTTGACTAAATATAGTTACTGATGGAACATTAAGGCATTGTGCTGAGCATCCCAGTGGAAAGAGATGTTGTTAGCAGTTCTGGGATTCAGACTAATGTCTTTTCTGCCTTCCTGCCAATATCTCTCTTGTTCTTTCTTTCACGGCACTTCCTTGCCTATGCATTCTGGTGGCACAAGGCAAGGTGGTGGTGGTTTTGCCTGTTTCAGTCCACTTGCCCACTGTCCTGTTACTCACAGAGGACTCTCAATCCCCTGCAGTACCCCTTGGGGGCTGCAGAAGAAGTACCGCCACACTGAAGCATTCTTGGGTGAATTTTATAGGTCTCAAATTTTCGCAAGGAGGATTATGTATACAGCTGTAGGCTACAAGGCCATTGAAATCTGTTTACTTGAGCATAACTTTGTACTGGATTGTGCCCATTCTGTGTATTTCAAATTGAGATGTTGATGCTTATAAACCTTTGTCTGAAATGCATTTCATGAAGCAAATAATGTAAACTGTTACTGACCAGAACCAAAAAATGTTATTTCCAGGGCTTTTTTTTTTTAGAGATGCAGAAACTCTCAAGAGGGAAATGAAGTTTTCAGTCTGTATACTGAAAACTCATGAACTTTTACACATTTTTAAAAGAATTTTGTCAAAGAGGTTCTGTCGCATTTCCCCAGAAATTAAATTCTCCATCTCATACAGAGATTCCTTGGTACTGTGCTTGATGCATCTGTTTTGCCAGAGGGCAGGTTAGAGAGGTCTGAGCTTCAGAGACCATTGATCTGTCACAGAAAACACCACCACTGCTATTTCCATTGTGTCATGCAACTACAGTGACGACATGTCTACTGTGCCATAATCAGAATCTGCTGTTGTCCCAAGCATGTGTCTGCAAAGGCATTATACTACGTATCAGCAGAAGGGGATTCTGCTGTAACTCTCAATGGTTACAGAGATTCCACTGGTAGAGTTGCACTCTTTTGAAAGGTTGTGCACCTTGTTCTGGTTGACGTGCATGTTTTTCAAGGTGACATTACATTCTTCAGCTTACAAACTGACTGTATTACTAATGGGTTGACTGGCGGAGATGAAAGTACACAAAGAGCTTGGAAGTCAAAATCCAGAATAGCATAGCTTGCCCCAATGCTTTCTGAGTGTGCCTGAATACACAACTCTGTTGAGGGGGTGTAATTCATACAATTATTCTGTTTGAATACTTTTATTTTTGCATAAATGTTGAGATTTATTATTACACTTTCATCTTGAATTTTAGCAAATTGCTTTAATCCAAAAGGAGAAACCCAAAGGGGAATTTTTAATGGCCTATATTTTGTTTCTCATACGTTATTCCCCATTGTTCTGAGAAGTGTTTTAATCAGATGAGATCTACAATGCCATTTGTTCTTGGGTATTTGTCTTACCTCTTAAAAATGACTAGAATATATGGTACTCTTTCCAGTCTGTCTTGTCAGGCCCATTTTCCTCAGAAACTGTATGGTTGATCAAATCATGTATTACTGATCTTTCTCATGATCATGTCCAGGATTCAGACAGATCCTAAAGTTGGCTGTGCCACTAAACAGATTATTAAAATGAAGCATCCTATGAGTGTATGCTGCACTAGTGGAGAATTAGAACCTAATTACGCATAAGGCTATATTTTACTTTGTTTTCTTTCTTTTTTTTACCAACTGCAGCTATGAAGGCTGTTACCTAAAACAGAAGTCTACAGACAGCTCCTGAAATCTTTGCCTTTCTGGCATCCCTCTGCCACTAGAATGTTGTATAGTGGGTAGATTGTTATGGTAGAATGTGGAAGCCCCAAGTTCAAATCCCCTTTGTGCCATGGAAGCTTGCTGCATGACCTTGGGCCAGTCTTACGCTCTTAGTCATGGCTGTGGAGGAGAGGATACCATTGTCAGTTGCTTTGGGTCCCCATTGGGTAGAAAGGTGGAGTATAAATGAAGTAAATAAATAAATAAATAGAATCAAGGCCTACTTTTAACTGTGTCTGAAGAAGTGTCCATGCACATGAAAGCTTATACCCTGAATAAAACTTTGTTGGTCTCAAAGGTGCCACTGGACTCAAACTTTGTTCTGCTGCTTCTGACCAATACGGCTGCCCCGCCTGAATCTACTTTTCCTTTGAAATGGAAAGGATAGAGGTACTTTTGTAATACTTGGTTAGTCTATAAAAAAGGTTAGTTAATAAGCAGAGTTTCAAGGCTTTGGATTACTCCATCTAAGGCAGTAAAAGTAGATATCTACATTGATTTTTCTCTGTTGGAGTTTTTAGTAGAAATGAAAAAAGTAAACCTGCCCAGTATTCTGGTCCACATTACACAACTGCAGGGGGGCGGGGTGTCAAAGAACTGTTCGGTTCAGTACTTGCATGTGGTATGGAGTTTGTCCCATACAAGCTATATCCATGTTGTGATGCCATTGTGGGTATAAGGGACTGTATGTGAATACATTTTCTACAGACCTCAGATCTGGTCAAATGAAAGTGATAGTTGAACTAAGATTTGCCTTGTTCATAAGGCTTCTGTCTCAAAAGATTGGGTTGGGATGCTAGATAGAATTAATACAGATTCATATGTTTTGTTGCGGAGGTATCAGTGGACGTAGCATGGTTATATTGAGTACTCTTCGTGAGGTGGTTCAATTATAATTTTTTTTTGTAAAGCTTTGCGAGAAAATGTAAAAATTTCTTCCCCAAAAGCTTTCTGATAGATTTTGTAGAGTACAAACTATCATCTGGGAGACAATTACCATTCTACTTTTCAAATAATTAGCCTTAATATATTCACCTTAAACCTGTTTGGGGGCATTGGGAATAATTATTGATTATATTCTACCATTTTATCTTCATGGAAATCAAGGCAATTTCCATCAAATTCCCTGGGAAAATCCTATCCAAGCACTGACCTAGCCCAGACCTGGTAGCTGTGTTATGTGTCTTCCGATTATATCCTGAAATCAAGATATTCAACGTTCATAATAGTGAGGCTTCATCTGTTAAAATTTAAAGAATTTACAACAAGAATGTCACCAAGACTGCTTTGGTCCACTTGTGGCAAGAGATTGGAGCTGATGGCACCGAATGACTAGCGGAAGATCCATTTACAGACCAATGAGTTCAGTGGAGTTAGATGGGTGTAATTCTGCCTGGGCTTGCACTGCCTACCCCCCCTTTTCTTTCTCTTTTCCTCTTGAACAGATAAGAACAATTGCTAGTTTTCTGACCCAGGCTACATGTGCACAGCCCAATCGCAGGTACAAACCATGCGTAGAACACACTGTGTGCATCCATGTGTGGAAACATCTTCCATTCGCACGTGCTCCCCATCTGCATCAAGGGATGGCTGTTCTTTAGTGCAAAAGAGTCTATCAGCTATCATGAGTTTCTGCTTTTTAAATTTTCTATTTTATTCAGAGTAATTTGATCTCACTTACTGCAACTTACTACTAGTTAGCTGTGCATTCACACATTACAAACCGTATAAGCTGTTTCCCAGAGTGGAGCTATAATGAAGAAAAATTATTTATGGAATCTGTATCACATGAGAAGGTGGGCTTGTACATTAAGGGACTCTATTCCATGAACTTCTTATTGGTGCAGAATCAATGGGATGGATTCCTTAATCCCCTGACTCTTTTCCCCCCCAAGTGAGGGATTCTAAAAAAAAAAGGAAATTGACTTCTCAGATGTCTTTCTTGATAAGAAAATTTAGGTACACACTTTATTTATAAGCAAACAACATGCTCGTATGCCTCCATTTTAAGACTGTGGCTAAGGTGATGATAGAAAACACATTTAATTAGATATCTTGCTACTGTAATACAAAACTCCAGGAAGAGAATTGCAATAGCGTGATAGCCAGTGGCCCATGAATCCCTCCGAGAAGAACTTGGAAGCCAGTCAGTATCAGACAGCCTCCTGTTTAACATCCCCGGTGTCAGCTTGTTTCTTCTCAGGCTTATGTGATCCAGAGCACCACTTTTGGTTATGCAGGATTTATCTTGGCTTAAATTTAGACACCATTTTGTACATGTTAGCAACTTCAGCCTACTGTTTATAACAAAGTGTTTTCATAAGTATCAACATTTCCAGGGTTTTCCTGTTTTAGTAATCTCAAGCATTGCAGAGTAAAATTGGAGCATTTGAAACCATTAATATATTACATGAAGGTTGTGTTGCTGCCAGAACAATATCAGCACTTCTATTGTCTCTTGACTGCTGTTGAGTTTTGTGTTTTGGGGTTATTTGTAGATTCTGAAAGGTTTCCCTGAGGAAAAACAGTTGGTCTTCCTAGACCTCGGTAATCTAACTTTGGTATAAACTCTTATTTGTTGCATTCCTGAGGATGGATACCTTATAACTCCATGGTAGGAAAAATTATTCTAGCATGTCTGCAGTGCCATAACAACATATAACTCAATACTAAGGGCAGAAAATGCATGCTATATAAAGATATCCTTCCTTGCACATCTATGCAGTAATACCCAATTGTTGTCATAAAACTGGCGTGCGGTGCATGTGTATGCTGAATTGAATTATGTATCACATACAGCCATATATGCTGCCGTATTTTGACATTTTAACCATACAAATAAACAATATAATTATAGCAGCAAAGAAGATGACAAATGGTGCCGGTAGTAATATTCTTCAACAAACTTGTTTCTGGTGTAAGTTACTAAAGATCTGGACATGCTTGATTGAGGAGAAATCCCCAAATATCATGCGTTACGTGCATTTCAATATTGTTGGGTAAAGTTAGCATAGAGAATTCTATCTCACCTTCTTACATTAGCTTATCTTTCAATGGAAATAGTTCACACATTCACCTGTAGTCAGGGATTCTATGCATTTATGAATCAGCTTTAATCTCAGTGACTGCTGGAGGATTTGCACATGCATAATTGTGGTCTGTTAATCAACCTCAGGTCATGCTAAAAGAAGTAAAATGCAATAATTGTGTGCATGCATTTTTTCTGAACTATTTAATAGCGAGAACCTTTGCATTAAGATGATTGTATAACAAGGAGAGATGTTACATATGGGTAAGCTGATCTTGCAGTCAAAGATGGAGAAGCTCTATACAGACAGTAATAACAAGACCTGAAGCTTACTGTGGCTCAGATCATGAGCTACTCATTGCAAAATTCAGGCTTAAACTGAAGAAAGTTGGGAAAAACACTAGGCCACTCAGGTTTGACCTAGATCACATTCCTTATGAATATATATAATATATAGGTGAAGAATAGGTTTAAGGGACTAGACTTGATAGACAGAGTGAACTATGGATGGAGGTTTGTGACACTGTACAGGAAGCAGCAATCAACACCATCCCAAAGAAGAAGAAATGCAAGAAAGTGAAGTGGCTGTCTGTTAAGGCTTTACAATTAGCTAAGGAAAGAAGGAAAGTGAAAAGGAAAGGTGAAAAGGAAAGATTTACCCAACTGAATGCAGATTTCCAGAAAACCACAAGGAGAGATAAAGAGGCCTTCCTGAATGAACAATGCAAAATAAAGGAAAACAATAGAATGGGAAGGACTAGAGATCTCTTCAAGAAAACTCGAGAAATCAAGGGAATGTTTCGTGCAAAACTGGCCATAATAAAGGACAAAAATGGTAGGAAGCAGAAGAGATTAGGAAGAGGTGGCAAGCATACAAGAAGGATTTCCTTTATTATTTTGCATTGTTCATTCAGGAAGGCCTCCTTATCTCTCCTTGCGGTTTTCTGGAAATCTGCATTAAATTGGGTAAATCTTTCCTTTTCACCTTTGCTTTTCACTTTCCTTACTAACCAAGATGGTGTGATTGCTGACCTCGAGCCAGACATCCTGGAGTGCAAAGTCAAATGGGCCTTAGAAAGCATTACTAACAACAAAGAAGAAGAAGAAGAGATTGGATTTATACCTCACCCTTCACTTGGAGTCTCAGAGCGGCTTACAAACTCCTTTCCCTTCTCCTCCCTACAACAGACACCCTGTGAGGTAGGTGGGACTGAGAGAGCTCTCTGCCTCCTCAGAATTCTATCTCACCTTCTTACGTTAGCTTATTAGAAACTGCTGTTTTTCAAGAACACCTCAGAACTATAGCTTGCCCAAGGTCATCCAGCAGCTGCAAGTGAAGGAGTGGGGAATCAAACCCGGTTCTCCCAGATTAGAGTCCGCGCACTTAACCACTGCACCAAACAAAGCTAGCAGAGGTGATGGTATCCCATCTGTGCTATTCAAAGTCTTAAAAGATGATGCTGTTAAAATGCTGCACTCAATTTGCCAGCAAACTGGAAAACGCAACAGTGGCCACAGGATTGGAAAAGGTCAGTTTACATTCCAACCCAAAGAAGGGCAATCCCAAGGAATGTTCAAACTACCACCCAATTGCACTCATTTCACATGCTAGCAAGGTCATGCTCAAGATCCTACAAACTAGACATCAGCAGTACATGGACAGAGAACTGCCAGAAGTACAAGTTGGGTTTTGAAGAGGTAGAGGAATGAGAGATCAAATTGCCAACATTCGCTGGAGAAAGCAAGGGAGTACCAGAAAAACACTTCTGCTTCATTGTCTACACTAAAGCCTTTGATTGTGTGGGTCACAACAAGCTATGGCAAGTCCTTAAAGTGATGGGAGTACCACACCACCTCACATGTCTCCTGAGAAACCTGTATAAGGGTCAAGAAGCAACAGTTAGAACCAGATATGGAACAACTGATTGGTTTAGAATAGAAAAAGAAATATGATAAGGATGTATATTGTCACCTTGCTTATTTAATTTATATGCAGATTACATTGTGCGAAATGCCAGCCTGGATGAATCACAAGCTGAAATTAAGATTGCCGGGAAAAACATCAACAGCCTCAGATATGCAGACAATACCAGAAAGTGAAGAGGACCTCAAGAGCCTCTTGCAGAGGGTGAAAGAGGAGAGCGCAAAATTGGCTTGAAACTCAACATCAAAAAAACTAAGATCATGGCATCTAGCCCCATCATTCCTTGGTAAATAGAAGGAGGAAGTCTTGGAAGCAATGATAAAATTCACATTCCTGAGATCCAAGATCACTGCAGACAGTGACTGCAGCCATTAAATTAAGAGATCCCTGCTCCTTGGGAGGAAAGCGATGGCAAACCTAGACAGCATAATAAAAAGTAGAGACATTACACTGCCAACAAAAGTCCACATAGTCAAAGCGATGATATTCCCAGTGTGGCTATGAGAGTTGGACCATAAGGAAGGTCGAGTGCCAAAGAATAGATGCTTTTGAACTATGGTGCTGGAGAAGACTCTTGAGAGTCCCTTGGACTGCAAGGAGATCAAATCAGTCAATCCTAAAGGAAATCAACCCTGACTGTTCCCTGGAAGGCCAGATACTGAAGCTGAAGCTCAAATACTTTGGCCACCAAATGAGAATGGAGCACTCACTGGAGAAGACCCTGATGCTGGGTAAGATTGAAGGCAGCAGAAGAAGGGGACGGCAAAGGATAAGATGGTTAGACAGTGTTGCTGATGCAACAAATATGAAATTGAGCAAACTCCAGAGGATGGCGGAAGACAGGAGGGCCTGGCATGATGTGGTCCATGGAGTCACAAAGAGTCGGACTCGACTGTGCGACTGAACAACAACAAAGTTGATCTAGAAGCCATGTGTGGGAAGCCAACTTGGTAGGTCTAAATAATCCATGTTCAGAGCAAGCAAAGTATCTGACTATACCTAGCCACACAAGAAGTTCAAATTATCATTCAAATTATCATTACCATCTGTTATGTAGCTTGCAATAGTTTGCCACATAGCATCATGTTCTCCCAGTTTGAGAATCACAGTTGTTTGGTGTAGACGTAAACTGTCTTTTGCTAGATGAACTAGCCCAAGGAGTGACAATTTTATAGCAAACCATGATTTGCTATAACATGACTCAGCAAATTATAGTTTGTGGCTAGAATCCTGGTCTGCAGAGAACCATAAACTACAGTTTTCTCATCTGGATATAGGCAAACTACAGCTTGCTGTAGATCTGGCAGTAGCCAATTATTCACCATATGAAAGGAGAAGAGAGAACCCAAGGCTATCCTAACCTCATTCAAGTAGCAGCAAACCATAGTTTTCCATTATGCCTGAATCAAGTTAGTGTGTGCTACTGTGGACCCATTGTGTATTTCTTAACTTTGTCAATGTGTGTAAAAAGCAGAGCTTCACTGAAACAAAGGCCTAGAACTAATTTTAAACAACAAAGGTAATATACGTGCTAAATGTCAATAAAACAGAGTATCCCTGATCAAATATAGAATGCATTTGTTTTACCACTAGGTAGCCACAGCCAAATGAGGATGAGCAGATACACATTCAAGATCAGAAACTGTGTGTTCCCAGAAAGCAATGTGTCCCTGCATTTCTTTTTTCGTTAACTAAACATGGGCTACAAAGCAGGTTCTATATTATCACATAAAGGTCATCACCTAACTTAAGGTTACTGATAACATCATTATGAAGCTCTCTTTGAAAATAAAAAAGAAAAACACACTAACAGAAGAACAGCAGAACAGAATAAGGAAAACGTATCATGGATCCCATGACTAGGGCTGAAATCTTTTCCAGGTCTGAAAAGATGAAGAAAACTGTCCTCCGTCAAATGTAACAAAGCCCAAACTGATTCCATTTTTAAGACATTAAATTAAAAAACAAATTTAAAAAGTATATGAAATTCTACTTGAATTTATTTTAAAATACTTAAAAATAAATAGCATATTTTTCTTAGAAAGTATATTATTTAATAAACTAGTACGTATGTCATCTGGGTTCTGCCTATCTGAACTAAATTGTACTAGAATCCATAATGCAGAGGCACAGCTGGATATAAATCCTCTCCTCATTTCTTCAGTTGGACTTAACCCTAGTCTGTCTAGGCCTGAAAAGTGGCTCCACAGGAGTACCGCCCTCACACTGTGGTAGCTTGCATTAAAGAGCTACAAGTCCTGTAGCAAGTACTACCCTAAGCCATGGACAGCAGACCCCTCCCTCTCAAATTCAGCAAGGGAAAGGGGAATGCTCCGTGAGCACTGCTGCATTCATGGAAGTCTGGACTGGGGTCCAGCCTTTGGGACTGAAATCTTTATCCAGTTTATGAAAGTGTCACTTTAGAATGAAACAGACCGGCATAAATAAGCATGATTCCAATACAAAAATGAATACTATTAGCATTCATATCAATATGCTATGCATTATATATGTCATGCATAGGCACCTATGGCCCTTTTACACTCTTTTAGCAGAACCATCCTAAATTACATTAATCCAGGTGTCCCATATGACTGTTGCTTCACAGTAACCACAGCTCCAAAGAAGCAAGACACAGGACTC
>NW_015170275.1:2581540-2607607 GCF_001447785.1 Gekko japonicus | reverse complement strand
TGGAATTACATTAGGATAGATGCAGATTGTAGAAGTATCTATTTTGCCATGTGGAGTGCTGCTGGACATTCAATACCAGCATGATGAATACTGTTCTTCTCACATGATGGTGCACACTCTTCCTCCTACACCAGTTTATGCCTAGGTAAGAAAATAATATATAGCAAAGAGCATTGAGAGGAAATGGTGGTGGTGGGAAGTGCTGTCATAGGGTTTTCAAGGCCAAAGATGTTCAGAGGTGGCTTGCCACTGCCTGCCTCTGCATAGGATGCCTGCCCCATCATCCTTGGTGGTCTCCCATCCAAATACTAACCAGGACCAACCCTGCTTAATTTCTGAGATCTGACAAATATGGCACTGCTATGGGAATTGGAGTATCTTTCTGTTTGTTTTACACTATACTGGTCCATCTGTCTGTTTTTTGTTGCTCTTCCTTAGTATTCTTTTTCTTAGTATTCTGCTGCAGCTATTTACAGATTGTCATTGGATACCATTACCAGGCATTCTCTTTTCCAGTGGTTCATTCTACCATTTTAGTATTAAGAAGATGGTCTTTTTGTTATGAAGTTTCTTTGCAAGATGAGACATCATTTCCATAAGTGAATTCTTCTTCTTTACTTGGTGTTCCTACTCTCCAATTTATGAACCACATGAAAGGCTTCTAGAAATTCATTGAAGTCAATGTTGCCATCTTTATTAAAATCAATGCTTCGGGCTAAGCTGTCAATAGAGTCATCATCTACGTCAATTTTGAGGTGTAGGTTGAAGAGTTTCCATGTCTGGCGGAACTCATCAATAGAGATAAGACCTAGAACAGACAAAAAATTGTGTCCCTGGAAGAGGCATCATGGAAATACACAGGGAACCTTGGTAACTAAAGCCAGCTATGAAGGAACTAGGAAAACATAGAGAAAACATAGAGAAACATAGAGAAACAACATAGAATTTGGGACAAAACAAAGTCTGAGTCACCCAACTGGTCAAAAAACTGTCCACGGGCCAGGGCCAGAAAAACACCAGAGGGTCTTATGTGAACAGCTCTAGATGAAAAACAAATGAAATCATACCACTGGATTGATGAAGTCAGCAGCCCATTTCATGAGACCTGCAATGTGTAGACCTCATTCCCCTGCCTGCCCATCCTTAGGCACTGACATGGCCCACGATTCATCAGTTATGTCAAGTGAAAAGGGAGACAATTCCATGCAATGGCCATTAGCCATGCTTATCTGCAGAGTCCTCTATGTGCTGACATGGCCTGCTGACATCGTCAGTCAACATATGCCAATGCACTGAGGCCTCAGGGTAGGTGCAACATGGTGTTTTGCAAGGATTCTATCCCCCGAACTCTCAGCTGTTACTATTACTGCAACATGAAGAAAGCAATTGTGCTCTTATACATCTAGAGAGCCATGTTGATGCCTATTATTAGGACTGTTGCATAAATATGCTCCAAAATATTCACCTCTCCAGCTAAATACAAGCACAATTTAATGGCTATAGACTTAAATTTAAATCTAAAAATGATACCCCTCTCATGTGGGGAGAACGAGGGAACTTTTCACAGGGATAACAAATCCCATGGAGCTTCCTGTGACCGGAGCAGTTTTTAGTGTAGGCTTTTAGTACATGGCAATCATCTAACGGGCTGCAATACAGGGAAGATTTCCCCACCTCATCATCTAAATGGCATCTTTGTGGTCCAGCTGAGAAGAAGGAATCAGTGTATTTGGCCAGCCTGGGAAGGATCAACAAAGTTCTCTTGCTTTTAACTATCTCATCAACACTTGTTCAGCTCAAATACACTGTAATACATACAAATAAAGGCAGCTCAAATACACTGCTACAATTCCCCAAACGTCTTTCCACCCTTCACTCCTTCCTGTATTTTTACCGAGGGTCAGATGCACTACTTTGAGGAACTGGGACTTCACGTACCTGAGTGATCTTTGTCAATCATATTAAAGATGATCTCCAGATCAGCTTTGTATCTACACAGGGTTTCCACCAAAGATGGCTGAACCTGAAGAATATTATTTTAATCACAGCACATCCCATGCAAATATGAAGAAGCAATTTCATCAATCATGTCATTATGAAAAAAGTGCCTTATATTTTTTATTCAACAAATAAGTAGGAAAATATTCCTTTGCCCAACCAAAAAATCTACAATCTACATTGAGTTCACCTGCAGAGCAGCCCTATGAAGCAGAGCAGAAACTCATTTTACAGATAGAGAACTGAGGCTGAGAAGGCAATGAATCCATGTTTGAACAAGAATTTGAGCTGAGGTCCAAGTTCAATAGGAAAAGAACAGTATCTAATGGATAATTTTTGTAAGGCTTTTCTGCCGTGAGTGAAGGATTATTCAGCTCACCCTTCCACATTCCCAAAGGTACCCCCCACACACACTAGATCCTACTCCCCAAAACTCTAAAGAAGTAAGCTGTTTTCTGGAACTCCAGTATCTTAATTGGAATAGCTTTTTATGTGATAGAATATAAAGCATTAAAAAAGGCAAAGCAAGGCTATGAGCTTTTCCTTGGAAAAGTCCCTTGGACTGTGAGGAGATCAAATCAGTCAATCCTAAAGGAAATCAAACCTGACTGTTCCCTGGAAGGAGAGATACTGAAGCTGAAGCTCAAATACTTTGGCCACCAAATGAGAAGGGAGCCAGTTTGAAGTACTGGTTAAGAGCACGGACTCTAATCTGGGAGAACCGGGTTTGATTCCCCATTCCTCCACATGCAGCTGCTGGTGTGACCTTGGGTCAGTCATAAGTTCTTTAAGAGCTGTTCTCTCAAGGGCAGTTCTCAAGAGAGCCCTCTCAGCCAAACCTACCTTACAGGGTGTCTGTTGTGGGAAGGGGAAGGGAAAGGGATTGTAAGCCACTCTGAGACTCTTCCGGGTAGTGAAGGACAGGGTATAAATCCAATCTCTTCTTCTTCTAAATATTTAAATATTAAAAAACAGAGGGGCTGCTAGTGGTTAACAGGAGCAAGCAGCCAGGCCTAGTTGTCATGCCAGTCAGGTGTCATCAAGTCACCCAGAGGGCGCAGCCAGGCCTCAGGTAGCCAACCTCCAAGTGGAGCTTGAAGATCACCTGGTATCACAACTGAACTCCAGACAACAGATCTCTCTCCCCCTAAAGAAAATAACTGCTTTGGAGGGTGGACTCTATGGCATTCTACTCAGCTGAGGCCTCTCCCCTCTCCAAACTCTGCCTTCTGTAGACTCCACCACAAAATCTCCAGGAATTTCCCAACCTGGATCTGGCAACCCTAGCCAGGAAGGGCCCCAATGAGTTTTCTCTCAAAGGCTAAAACAGGCCTGGAAAGGGCCTCCTCCCCCACCTTTTACTGACAGAACCAAGCTTGGTTGCTTAACAACAGCCACTGAAGCAAAAGTGAGTCTAGCAGCAGGAGGAGGTGAAGCGTCTTCATCAGGAGAGTCATCTGTTTTGGCAGTTTATTCTGTCAGAGAATAGTGGTCAGGCTGGAAGTGGGCAGGCACTTTCCAGCTATCCCATTGGCTGTGCTGTGCACTCCATCAGCCATTGGCCCATCTACTGCCACTCAAGAGTACTTGCGTGCCATTGGCTGGGTGCTGGGTCCGCTCCTATCGCCAGCCTCAAGGTAGAACCTGAAGATCTGCTGGAATTACAGCTCATCTCCAGACTGCTGAAATCATTTCCCATGAAGAAAATTGATGTTTTGGAGGGTGACCTCTATGGCATTGTAACCCACAGAGGTCCTTGTCCTACCCAGGCTCCACCCTCAAATCTCCAGAAGTTTCCCAGGCTGGAGCTGACAACCCTTCCCCTCCATCCCCTCTTGGTGGCAAAGGGTGACCTGGCAACCCTAACAGGATACCAAAGGTTAGATACACACAGAGAACTTTCAATGTGCAAATTATCCAGTTGAAAAAGCCCAAGTGTCATCACTGTGTATACCAATTGGAGGGGGGGAAGGGTAAAAGGTTAAAGGTAAAGGTTTCCCTTGCTCGAAAGCTAGTCAAATCCGACTCTAGGGGGTGGTGCTCATCTCCATTTCCAAGCCGAAGAGGCAGTGCTGTCTGAAGAAATGTCCGTTGTCATGTGGCCGGCGTGACCAAACGCTGAGGCACACGGAACACTGTTACCTTCCCACCAAAGTGGTACCTATTTATCTACTTGCAATTTCTTGCTTTCGAACTGCTAGGTTGGCAGAAGCTGGGTCCAGAGACAGAAGCTCACTCCATCACGTGGCACTAGGGTCTAGAACTGTTGAGCTACAGACCTTATAGTCTGCAACTCAGTGTCTTAACCCCTAAGTCACCATGGCCTCTAATTGGGGAGGGGAGGTAATATTTATTTGTATTTTATGTGCTTTAGTACATAAAACATTTTAAATACAATTCAGTAACATCAGAATTAAGCAGGGAATTTTGAAAGTCACCCGGGACCAACTGAACTTTAAGATATCTTACCTCTTTGATAGGTAGTTCAATTTCTAAATCATCAAAAGATGAAAGGTATTCCACATTTCCATTTTTGGCCAGCTGAACCAGCCGAGAACGCAGAGTTCTCCAGGGGAGGTCAAGATGTAGCACAGACTCCATGGCTGAAGCCCACTGACTGGGAGAAATATTCCCTGCCGAGAATGAAGAGCATTTAATGCCTAAAAAGTTAAAGATGCTTAAGGGATAACTACTTAACAGACAATGGAATTTATTTTTATTGAGCTACTGGAACAGAAATATCACTGCAAGAAGAGCCCTGGAGTTAAAGTGTTCTGCCCACTGAAATAACTGACTGGCAGAATGGCTTTGCTTTTTGAAACAATTCCACAAAATAGAAGGCACAGCTAAAAGTTATAATGTCTTATCCACAGGAAATGCAAGTATAGGCACTGCAGCATGATTATCTCTGTCCTACGTCTCTAGGCAAAAATGATTTGTACCCAAAGCAACAGCACACTTAAAGATATTGATGGGAGACTGCTAGGGGAACCTTTCCTACCATTATCTTAATGTTCTGCATCTACATAAAATACTAGTTGGAAATTTGCTCACTGCCAAAGTATAACCATGCTGAAAACATAAAATGAAATGAAAATGAAATTAACAAACCTTCCCAATCCAGCTATTCATGAAATTAGTGATGGGTAACACTTTGAGGCTCAAATTAGAAAGAATCTGGCAGATTATGAGTAACATCACAGGACTTGTTTTCTTCTTCCCCTCCTAGGAGCTTTAAAATCAGTTGTATTTCCAAAGGCCTCCCCAAGTCCCCTGATCTCCTTTTTTCTAGCGGCCAAGGCGATGGCAGCAACAGAGGGGGGGGGAGCATCATATCCATTCTCCCTCTCCTTGGCACCTGTCCTTCAGCAGCAAGGGAGCCTGGGAGAGGCGATCCCCTTTCCCTTGGGTGCCTGTTGTAGATATAGGTAAAGGTAAAGGTTCCCTTGCTCGAGAGCCAGTCAAATCCGACTCTAGGGTTGCGGTGCTCATCTCCGCTTCCAAGCCGAAGAGCCAGCGCTGTCTGAAGACATTTCTGTGGTCATGTGGCCGGCATGACTAAACACCAAGGCGCACGGAACGCTGTTATCTTCCCACCGAAGTGGTACCTATTTACCTACTTGCAATTTCTTGCTTTCGAACTGCTAGGTTGGCAGGAGCTGGAACTAGAGATGGGAGCTCACTCCGTCATGCAGTAACTCGGGTCTCGAACTGCTGAACTACTGACCTTCCACAGCCTGCAGTTCAGCGTCTTAACCACTTGAACCACCGCAGCTCCTTGTTGTAGATATTCCACAATAGAATTCAGGTGCCAGGAAGGGGGAGGAGGAGATTGGGGAGAAGAAGACAGAAACCTCCTTTCGACAGTCTCTTCCTTTCTGACATGGCTGCTACATCTGCCCCAGGAAGGAGAGTTTGAATTACTGAGAGAGCTTTTTCTAATTGCTGCTACCAAATGGAAGAACAGTAGCTGCTACAGAGTCAGTAAATGGAAAGAGTTTATAATAATCCAAACTGGAGCAGAATTCAGGGCTACAATGTTTGCATTCATATCGAGGGTATTACAACTTCCACTCTTTTAGGGATACCCTAAACCTGATAAAATTTAAGCAGTTGGGCTTCTCTGTTTCTTCTCCCCCTGTATATATAGAGTTAAGTTTGTCTTGGGCTTGTGACAAGTGCCTCTGGGCACATTAAAAGGCCTACAAGAAGGGGGACCCGCAATACTCAGGGGGGGGAGGAGACGCTCCGCAGGAGGAGAAGGAAGCAGCCACAGATGAGCCTTCTCCCCTGTCCCCCCCCCATCCCTGGCACCCACAGCGAGGCCTGACCTCAGCCCGCCAAGCTTCCCCCTTCTCTAGCAGCGGTGGCAGTGGCTCCTAGCTGGCCCACCAAACTCCCCCCCCACGGCAGCAGTGATGCTTTGCCGGCCCGCTGAGTGTTCCCCCTTCCCCTTTCAGCAGCCGCGGCAGCAAGGCCTCGCCGGCCCGTCGAAATTTCTCCTCCCCCCCGGTGGCGAGACCCCGCTGGCCCACCAAATTTTCTCTTCCCCCCAGCGGCGTCGGTGAGGCTTTGCCGGCCCGCCAAGCTTTCCCCTTTCCACCCTCAGCAGCGGTGGTGGTGAGGCCTCGCCAGCCAGCCAAGCCTTCTCCGCCCCCCACGCTGCCATTCCAAGAGCATTCCCTGCACATGCGCAGGGGACGCTCTTTTACTTTCTGGGGGATTTCAGTATCCCCCCTATAGTTTTTTTTACAGTTTTTAGATTTTTCTGCACATTTGGGGATCACCCCAGATGTGCAGGAAAATCTCCCCGCCCCCCAGGTGCCCCCGATGTGCGGATTTAGATATCCGCACGCAGGGGGTGCCTTCACTATTAGATATATAGATAGAGGCCCCCAAAGTCTAGCAGTCAAACAACAGAAACACTCAGTGCCCTTCATCTGAGGTATCAGGCAGGTGTCCTGTTGTTTATTAAGGGACAATTCCAACTGGCTGAATCTCAGAAGCTGGGCTAGGGTTGCCGGAACTACAGTTGATCTCCAGACTACAGACGTCCGTCCCCCTGAAGGAAACGGCAGCTTCAGAGTGGACTCCATGGCATCACATCCTTGCTGCGCTGTCTCTTCTCCCCAAATGCCACCCTCCCCAGGCTCCAGCCCCAAATCTCTAGGAATTCCCGAGGCCAGAGCTGACAACCCTAACTGGGGTTCCCTGTAACTGCTTCTGATGACCTCCACCCAGTTGCATGAATATTCCTCCACTGGCCTGCATGGGTGACAACAAGGACTAGCATGAAGCTGGACAGACAAGTGTGATCCAGCGGTTAGAGTGTTGGACTAGGATATGGGGAATCCTGGGTTTGCATCTCCTCTCTTCCACAGAATGCTCACTGAGAAATCTTGGGCCAGTCATATTCTCTCATCCTAACCTACGTCAAAGATTGTTGTGAGAATAAAAGCAGAGCAGGGGGAAACTATGTTGGGTCCCCACTGGGGAAAAAACCTGGGTATAAAGTAAAGAACTAGGATGGCAGCAGTTGTCTTTCCGAGGCATACTCGCAGCTGGTGCAGTAGAGAATCAAAGAAAGCTTCTCTTAATCTCCAGAAGCAACAGTCAAAGCCTGGCTCTGTGTTCACAAAAAGCATCTGTTATACAATGGCTCTCCCACGGCAGCCACCCGTTGCTTCACAGAAGTTCACAAGCGGTGCATGAAGGCCATCTCCTGCTGTTTGCCTTCCAGCAACCGTATTCAGGAACATGAGGCTTCTGAACATCTAGTCATTATAGCTAATAGGAATGGAGAGACATATCCTCCATGAATGTATTGGCAGCAAATTCTATAAGTTAATTAGACATTGTGTGAACAAGTACTTTCTTTTGTCTGCCCTGAATCTACTGCCCAACAGTTTCATTGGGTGACCTGAATTTCTAGTGCTATGAGAGAGAGGTAGGGGAAAAATTCACTCTGATTTTCTTTAAACCACACATAATGTTATGAATCCTTATCATCATGTCCCTTTAGTCATCTTTCCCCCCAAACTGTAAAGCTTCAAGCATTTGAGCCTTTCCTCTTTAATCATTTTGTTTGCCCTTCTTTGTACTTCTTCATGCTCTATGTGATATTGAACACAGTATTCCAAATGTGGCCACACCTAAGGTTTATATAAAAGCATTATAACAATGGCCATTTAATTTCACTCTCTTTCATCATAACCATTAGCATGTGCCTGTTTCCACCTGTGTTGCACACTGAACCAATATTAAAGGTAAGGGTAAAGGTTCCCTTGCTTGAAAGCCAGTCGAATCCGACTCTAGGGTTGCAGTGCTCATCTCCGTTTCAAAGCCGAAGAGCCAGCGCTGTCCAAATACATTTCCGTGGTCGTGTGGCCGGCATGACTAAACACCAAGGTGCACGGAATGCTGTTACCTTCCCACCGAAGTGGTACCTATTTATCTACTTGCAATTTCTTGCTTTCGAACTGCTAGGTTGGCAATATTAGGGGTGTACAAAAAAACTCAACAATGGGTTTTTTTGGATCCAGGTATATTGAACCCGAAAAATATCAGTATTTTCCAATATTCTTGAATCCCAATACTGGTGTGGTATCCGGATCAGGAGTTTTTGGAAATCCCAATTTTGGGGGGCTTCATTATACCCTATGGAAACCATTACAGTAAATGGTCTCCACAGGGTATAATGGAGAATCAATCCAGGGCTCTGCGGGGGGCTATTTTTGCAGCTATGCTGCAAATTTGGTGCCTCTTTCAAACCCCCCCTATTTCAAAAAAATTGGACCAGGGGATCCAATTCTATGGGCACCCAAAGAAGGTACCCCCATCCTCCATTGTTTTCAATGGAAAGGGGAAAAGGTGTTTAAAGGGACTCCAGTCCCTTTAAATGCCTTCTCCAAGCCACAGCTCCATGAGTGAACTCCAAAGATGTTTAAAGGGCTCACAGTCCCTTTAAACACCTTCTCCAAGCAGCAAGTTCACTTGGAAAGCATTTAAAGGGACTGCAATCCCTTTAAACACCCTTTAACTTCAACTATCTAGTGGTCCCGAAAAATCCCAGTTATTTTTGGGAGGTTCAGGGCTTGGTCATTTTGAATAGCCAAAAAATAGCCAAATCTATGTCCGGCTGAAAGAATATCTGGAAAATACCAATAGGGTATTTTTCAGATAATTTTTCGGCTCCATTTTAGCCAAACGCACACCCTTAGCCAATATACCCATTCATATAATATCAGTATATAAGTTCATATATAATTCAAATAATATCAGTATATGTTAGGATTTTTTGCCCCCATATAAATCACTTGACACTTATTTACTCTAAACTAGATTTGTTATTCTCTGTACCATCCTAAGCATGTAACAGTCTATGGAAGTCAATGGGCTTACAGGGATGAACTTTGCATTTGTGGGATGGCACTGTCTGTTTCCTACTCACCCAATTGGAGAAATCCATTTGGAACTTTGTGATCTGCTTGGGTTTTGCCATCCTGAATAATTTAGTGTAATCTGCATCCTCATTACTCACAGTGGAACATTGGTCAATGTTAACCAGAACCAGTCCCTGTACAGAATCTTTGGAACTGCACTGCTAAAATCCTTCCATTGCTGAAACCATCTATTTGCATATAACCCTCTGCTTCCTGCTCTCTGGGCTGATTCACCAAAGGAGTCACCACTTACCCATTCACATTACAATGATATAGAGAAACCTAAGAGAAGCTGTTATCCAGTATTATTACCTGTATCATTTGGGTCATGCTGTCTAAAAGCTTCAATGAGTTCTGATTTGTGCGTGTAAAGTTTCTCTCGCAAGCTCTTTAAGGCAGATAGCTCAACTGTACTCACCCTACAAAGGAAGTGATTTCAATTGACAGTTAACAGTAAAAAATCTACTTAACATTTCACTGCACAACTAACATTTCTGCATAAACTGCCCTGCTCTGAAATGTTCACCTTCTGCTAGGCACAAAAATAAATAAATAAACAGAAAGGCATTGCCCTGCTAAACAAATAGATTCATTGTACAACAGTTAGGCAGAAATACTAAAAAACCCCAATAAAACTGTATTTAAAAAAAAATGACAAAAAGAGTAGAGGGTTGAATTAATACAATAATTTTAGCTTTAACTTACCTGGCAGGGGAGACACCTTGATCACGCAAGGAGGTTTTCCCAGGATGAGGCTCATCCATTGCACTGCAGGTGTGCTGACCCCTGCGATTTCCCCAAATGCGGGAAATACGACTGCATCCGAGGACCTTACTAAACCATCCAATCGGTAGTAGTGACGGCCGGTGTGTACAAATGGCAGGGACTTAATCAATGCGAGTTTATGACCTGCACTTACTGGGAATTCCTCGTTCATGGGGAATAATTGCAATCCCCATCATGAATGGGGTTCAACGGGTTGCCCATGCCTGTCAGCGTAGGGTAGACACAAGCTGAGCCAGTCAGGCACAAGTTCTCTCAGAGCTGTTCTCTCACGAGCAGTTCTCAAAAGAGCTCTCTACAATGCCAAAACCACGGCCACACATCCTGGAAAATCTACAGCAACTAATTATAGCTTTCTTAGTTCAGAAACACCATGTTGTATTCCAGCTGAGGCCTGATTTAAAGATGATGCTACTAGGCAAATAAAACTTACCTGTGTGATCTTACAGGCACCCAGCATCTCATTTAAACTGTACTGCTACATGTGTAACATTAACACACCTATGCATTGCCTACCTCGGCTATGGATCTCTTGCATGTAAAGCAGCACGTGCAAAAGCTGAGTAGCCCAGTTTAAGTAAGTTGCCGGGTAAGTGAAAGGGTATGTGAGATCTTCTTATCTATCAGCATATTGTTTCTACACATTCCCTTTGCAGCATACATACAATGCATATGCATTAAAAATGTGAAAGGAAACAAATGAGTTCTAACTTAAACAATGAGTTCTAACTTAAAAAGACACGCTATTCATTCTTATCCCTAACAAGGGAGAGAGCTATATAAGTGTTGTTAACTAATCGATCTGGTAGTAAGGTTATAGACAGCATTTAACCACTTTCCATTTCATCAACCACTAAGAAGTCCAGGGGCAGAGGCAGAGGATTTCATCTCCTTGAATGAGAGACCACGTAGGAGTCATGATATCCTTGTAAACGGAAGGGCAGTCGACACAGGTGACTTGGGTTCAAAGTCTACCTACTCAACTATCTACTCAGCAACTGAAACAAACCGTATAAAGAGCTCTTCTTTCCTGACAAAGCGAACAATACTGACCTTCATGGCCACACATTGTGATAACATTCTTTTTATTTTTCATTTCTCTGCAGGAAAATGTTCATTCATTCCAGTTCAACAAATGGCATGTGCGAGTTACAGTGTAATCTAATTATTTCAGTGGGCTGAGACTGGAGTAACTGTGATTATACTATCATCAATACCATAAAATAGTCAAACATCATGAGATTACTAAGGCTGTGGTCACACACACTAAATAATCCACTTTCAGTGCATTTTAATAATCCACTTTGTAAAGTGCACTGAAAGTGAATTGAAAGTGGATTATTTAGTGTGTGTGTGCCTGCACCCAAAGTAATAAGCCCAGGGCAAATTTGTTTTTATTTGCTTATATATAACATGAATACAGATTTACAGATACAAACATGCAAATGTATAATTGGCCAAGGATATGTTACACATGCAAATCACACATCAGAGTAATGAAATAAGCAACAAAAAATAAGAGATTCATAAGCAGAACAAATGGTGAATGCAAAAGATACTCCTTGTCTGGGCAACTTTATGGTCTAGGGCTACTCTTGCCTTGTTGTATCTGTTTACTTAACAGCAGAGCATTTGGGAGCAAGCAGACTCCTATAAAACAAGTAGCACAGCCATTTATCCTACGTCAGCTTCCCAGTGGCTCAATTCAGTGATCACACAAATCCACAGTTTAGTTAAACTCATTATGGCTAATGTGCTCATCCAAATGCAGGCCATACCCTAACCAGGGTCTCAGACCATGGTCAGAAGCTGGTCTATTCACCAGTTAGTTTTAACTAGATTTTCCAGTGATATATGAATGAACACAAACATCCTGGCTTAATCCTAGCTCACTACAAGCTAGGTCTCTGCAGTGTAGGCAGGTGAAAGAGTGCTGTAAGGACCCCACCCCCTCCTCCAGCCAAGACCCCCTTGGACAGTGGGATCCCCCTCTTATTTTGGACTTGGTTGTTTTAATAGGCAGCCTAAGTGCCAAAGGATCTGAAACTTAGGGAGTCTCATAGAGGCACCTGGACCGGACCGGACCGAGGTGTTTCTGCACCCTAGGCGAGGTGCAGATGCCAACCTCCTGGTGGGGCCTGGAGACCTCCCAGCTGGCCTCTTGCTGGCCGCTCTCTCCCCTCCCCGGGCAGTGGCGGCGGCGGCAACATCTGAGGCGACATTCCACAGGAGCCACATCTGCATAGCCTCATCCGCCACTGCTGCCCCCATTTGCGGCAGCGCCGAGCAAAGCCCCGCCACGGAGAGGTGCGTGACTTGGGCCGGCAGGGGGGCACGGGCAGGGAGGGGGGAGAGGGGGCGCCCCGGTGAAACTGCTGTGGCAGAGGTGGGGGGCTTCTTGTGTTGTCCCCCCATTCTCTCTCCCTCGCCCAGCTGCCTGCTGGCTCTCACCTCTGCTCTGCCGGGGGGGGGGACCAGAAGGGCGAGGAGGCGCCACCCGCACTCTTCTCCCCAGGTGGCTGCAGCTGGTCCGGGAAGCTCCGCTGGACTCGGCGGGGCTGCCCGGAAAGTGTGTGCCACACGGGGGGGTAAGAGCGCCGGGATCTCTGCTCTGGCAGAGCGGTCAGCCCCCAGATGGGCCCCGTGAGACCGCTTTGAGGCCGCCATGCAAGGGTTCCCTGAACGAATCTTCGTCTGCAACCAGGCAGCTGCCTGGCAAACTTCTTAGCAACCGCGCTGCCCTTGCTGGAGCAGGCCCAGTAACAGGACCACCCCAGCAGTGCCCGCACCCGACAAGATCCTCGCCTACCGCCCCCAGCTGTGGGAGATCCCCTTTGTGGCCCCTCAAGCTTAGCCCTGCCAAAGCGCCCCGGCAAAGCTACAGGAGCTGGAGCAATTTGGGGGGGGGGTTGCCGCATATTGGGTAGGGGGAGTCCAGCAGTGGCTGATTGGACGGCCAGGAGGGAGAGCGGAGGCCTGATTGGGCTGGAGGAGGAGGTGGAGGCAGCAAATCGGGCACCCAGAAAGCCATGCTGATGCTGGGGGCGGGCAGGCAGCGGCAGGGCCTTCGGAGCACGAGCTTTTGGTGGAGGGCTCAGTCCGGCGCCCCCATGATGGCCCCACGCTCTAGGCAAGAGTCTAGCTCGCCTAGTGAGCGAGCCAACCCTGCACCTGGGTACAGCTATGAAGGTCCAGGAAACAGGTAGGGTGTTTTGGCATCACAAACTGGTTAAGTGCAATCTCCCCCAGCTCAGTGTTCTCAGTGACAATAAGAATTCACTTCATTCTCAATAACAAAAGACTTTTCAACACTGGAAGATCCTGGCATATCCCAGAGGTGTCTGACCAGCCCAAGGAAGCCAGTTATTTCATTAACCAACGCCTGGTTCAACTTACATTTCATTCTGTTTCAGGAGCTATCTTGACTCACCCAAACCTTTGTGTCAGTGCATGTCTGGCTCACTTCACCCTAATTGAAGTATGTTAATCATGTTGCCTCACCTAAGCCCTTTGTGCCCATGCAGATTTGGCTCACGATAATCAAGGTATTTTCCCCACTTTTCCCTACCAAAGTTTCACAGCAGTTAACTTTAAGCCAGCCAGTGAATTTTTTTTTATCTTGGACCAATCATGTTCCTAGGAAAGTGGGTTCCCATGCCCACCTCTGGGATGCTTCCCCATAAAAATACCATGCCAGGTTTCCCATTACCTGAACACCCCCGTTGCAGGCTTTTTCTCCTTGCTTAGCCGGCTCCTTGCTCTGTTCTTTGGATCTCAGCTGTGTTTGCCCTTGGACTGTTCAGACCTCAAGCCCAGGATTTCAGGTCATATGCCCCTTCCTTAAAACTTCCCAATTTCTTCCCTCTTACCTTTTAAGGTAAACTTAAAACTTACCAATTTCCTACCTCTTACTTGCTTAGGGAATTAGTTCTCAGGTGCCCAGTATAGATTCTTAACATTTTACTTTTTTACTTTATTTTGTATGCAATGAAGCTATTTGTTTGTGTTTACAATCACTCTCCTTCATAATTTTATTGTGGGTTACCCCTACTGAGATCCATGCTGGTATACATAGACCCAGAAGGTCCTGCGTTATTCCTTCTGGAACCCTTGGTAAAGCTAATTTCCCCTTCTTTGGGTCCAGTTTGGGTTACAGGTTAATGGTGGAGAATGCTTGAGTAGGTCACATGGCTTTGAGTCTCGTGTGTCTGGCCAACACACATATCTTGAAAGTACATGTATGTAAGAGGAAAATCTTGGAGTGATACCAAGCTTAGCAAATCCCAAGGTGTTAGTGATGTGCTGTGTCTGTGAGAAAATGTTTGAATTTGGTGTTTGGAGGCAGTTTGGGGTGGTTTCTTTCCCACCTTTTCTCTCCGTGAAGCTGAAAGAGGTCTAACCACTCCTAGCAGGTCATTTTTGGTGAACCTTGTTGGAACACCAGTCACCAGTCTTACCATGCTGAGATCTATTCCCTAAAACAGCAGCTGGGGCTGCACCACACCCTCATAGCATCTGTGCACCCTGAGATGTTCCTGGAGCTCTCAGAAAATCCCTTCCAACACAATCCCCTGAAGATGCCATCCCTAAAAGCCCCTATAACCCTGAACGGAGCAGTGAGAATCCTGTAGCCCCTGTTAGAACCAAAACAATAGAGAAGCAAACAGGCCACAGATAAGTAGAAAGGTAAGAAATTAGGGAAACTATTAGGTGGTCAGCCACGGAAGCCAAGGCAATAGCCAAACAACTGGGTTCTCTTAACTGGGATACTTGGGTTGCTTGGCTAACTTCTGTGTCTCATCTCTGTCCTTCTGCCAATAGATCTGACCTCACTCACCTGGCTAGGATGAGTGCCTCTGGGGTTGATGCTCCTGCCATTAACATGGGCTGCACCTCCAGAGACCTTACTGATCTTGAAATGTATCCCTGACTACAAGAAATAATCCCTCTCCTTTGGCCAGGTCAGGATGTTGAAATGCTTTTTATAAGGGAGAGACAGGCCCCAGAAGAAAACCCTGAATCTTATGTATCTAGGAAAAAGATGCTAGCCATTTTAGCATGGCAGGTAGTTAGTTACAGTAGAACTATTGATTTTGATGACAATGACTTTAAAAAACCTCTCTACTCTCGATTTAATACCCAAACTAGAATGGCTATTGGTCCCATGGATTCCACCACCCAGCCTTGGTTAGAAATTAGGGTTGCCAGTCCCCAGTTGGGGGCAGGAGATCCCCTGGTTTAGAGTCCCTCCCCCCTCTTCGGGGGGGGATAGCTGCTAAGTGCTCCATTATAGCCTGTGGAGACCGGTCCCCATACAGTACAATGGAGAATCGATCCATAAGTATCTGGAACTCGGGGGGGGGGCTGTTTTTTTTAGTTAGAGGGACCACATTTTCAGCATAGCTGCTGGTGCTTCTCCTCAAACCCTACCCCCCCCCAAGTTTCAAAAAGATTGGACCAGGGGGTCCAATTCTTTGAACCCCAAAAGAAGATGCCCCCATCCTCCATTATTTCCAATGGAGGGGAAATGTTTAAAAGGAACATGGTCCCAAGAAGAAGAAGACGAAGAAGAGAAGAGATTGGATTTATACCCCGCCCTTCACTACCCAAAGGTGTCTCAGAGCGGCTTACAATCTCCTTTCCCTTCCCCTCCCTGAGAGAGCTTTGACAGAAACTGCTCTTTTTTCAAGAACAGCTCTTATCAGAACTACGGCTTGCCCAAGGTCATCCAGCCAGGTGCAAGTGGAGGAGTGGGGAATCAAACCCGGTTCTCCCAGATTAGAGTCCACGCATTTAACCACTACACCAAACTGGCAGCTCACAACAGCTCACCCTGACAGCAGCTCACCCTGAACTCACTTTGGAGTTCCCTCCCCCAGAGCCTATCTGCCCTCTCCCAGAGCCTCCTGGTAAGTCCCCCACCCATTTGTTGGCCTCACCTGGCAACCCTACTAGAAATATCAGAAAGAATCCCTTAAGTCTCCGATTTTTTTTAGCGAAACAGGAGCCTTTCAAACCCCCACTAAAGCTCCTGGAAAACCCCAGAGCCCATCTACAGTAACATATGCAAACGATGGACCCTACTCCCAGTATAGGAACAAAAGCAGTCCTTACAGCTGCATAACAGCTGGAGCAATCACAAACCGCAATGGCACCATGTCTCTGTCACTTCTATTACCTGACGGGTGTCTTCCAAAGATGAGGGAGAGAGATTTCCAGTCACTACCTCCCTTTATAAGGGGACATGACTATCAAGCAATCAGCTTAGCAAATGTTGGTTTCCCAGCAACTGCAACTGTGTCCTGTAACACAGTGGATAGTGTCCTGGAAACACAGTGCTGTACATGGGGGGTGGGAAACCTTTTTCAGTGTGAAACTGCCCTATAGGGAGACCTTTTTCCTTCTACTGTTTACATTTTTATTTTTGTGTTGTAAACCACTTTGGGGCCCTGTTGGGGAGAAAAGCAGCATATAAATGCTTAAATAAATAAAATATAGCATTGCTCTAATAGAGATGTGTTCACAGTATCATCATTTCTTACATATGACTGTCATACTGGAATGCTGACCAGAAGAGGCAGCATCCCCCAGCTGACTGTCTCTCAGGCTCCTGTAGCAAAGCATCCCCAGAAACCTCTCAAGGTTGCCTTCCATCTTGAGACTTCCTACCAGGAGAGCTACAGCTGCCTTCTCCATTGGCCCCACAGCACCTACTGAGGCCTGTTCCTCAAACCATGCACACCTTTTATACAGAGAAATTCTCAATATAAGTGGGAGAGGGCCCTTTTGCCAGCTGGGCCACGCTTACTTCTTTCAGGCTGATCATACCATAGAGCTGCCTCCCAGTTCCATCAATCTCCTTTCCTCATTTTATTATAAAAATTGCAACCAGGACAGCTTTATAACAAAGCATCTTTTAACTAATGTACTTGCCTTCTTTACCTTACCTCTGCCGAATAGTCTTTTTGCGTGTACCTTTGTTGACCTGATATTGAAAAAAACGGGGGATCAGATCTGGATTCAGTTTGATGTAAGCCCCACGATTACTTCCTTCTTCATAGTAGTTGGAGGCAGAAAAAATAGTGATGACCTGATTTTGACAGGAAACAAAAATCCAAGTAACAAACATTTCATATTGGATCCAGCAGGCTGAGTTGTAAAACTGTCCAAGCTAAATGCAGAAGCCTAGCAAAGATTGCAGCCTTGAATGCTACAGCAAACCTTGTTATGCCTCCGAGGACCTTTCTTGTATCTTCAAATAGCTTGTAAGGGGGACTAAGTAGGACAGAAAGGTGAAGACAGGACATGCAAACAAGAGAGGGAACCATCCGAATGTTTGCCACACATGCCGTTTCCCATCGTGTGGCAAAGAAAGAAAGAGAGAGAGAGAGGAGAAAAGAAGGCATGGGGATTGGCAGCTAAAACTGTGGCCAAGCTCTTTTGGAAAGTGGCGGACTGACAAAGCTGGTTGCAAACACAATGCTCACTGCAATCATCCTTCCCCCTTCTCCTGTCACTCTTCCCCACTGCCACTGCACGCATAGGATTGTCTTCCCCCATCATCAAATCAGTTTTTCATTGAGGAAGAGAGGATGAATGAGAATAGAGAAAGAAAACCCTCTCTTCCAAAATGAGGCAATCACTGATATTTTTCCTGCACTTCCTCTAAGGAACTGGGTACCACACACATGAATCTCCACTGCCCCCCCCCCCCATCTTCACAACAATAACCCTGTGAAGTGAGTTAGGCTGAGAAACATACATGACTGAGTGGGGTTTCCACAGTCATACTCCAACATGCGGACCACCATATACCAAACCAGCTGCCGTATGCTGAATCGGATCACTACTCCATTTAATTCAGTATTGTCTATTTTGACTGGCAGCAACTATTCAGGATCTCAGCCATAAACAAGTTGCTACCCAACAGCTAACTGGAATGCCAGGGATTAATTTGGGATCTTGCATATGAGCTATCACATATGGGTAGGGACTGCCCATAAGGCATCTGATACAGTGCAAAAGCCATTGTGAAATTTATATTGTAAACTTGCGGTTTACCTTTCCATTATGGCTGATCTCATAGCCTTCCTGTTTGCATTCATGTGACCTGATGAGCATCTTCAAATTATATTTTTTGAGCCACCTGGCAGTAACATCTGGTCCAAAGCAGCAACCTCCTCCTCGATATTTGTTTGGTGTGCAGCCATTTTGGTGTTTAGGATCACTCCAGAGAATATCTATCACCTTTCAATAGCAAATGAGTGCTAGTGACTATCCACTATTTGTATAACAGAAACACACAGCTAGAATTTGAAAGAAATACTGATCACCACCTAAAAAAGTCAGTCTTACTTGAAGTCAAAATTATCTATGCTGCATTATATTGTGGTAGTGAAGCATCTGATATTGATCAGCTGAGCAGGTATGATGGTACAGAATGCTTGCTCAGAGAGCAAAGCTTTCAGAATGGTTGCAGTCCAGCTTTTCTGAGAGACACATAAGTGGTATGTTTGGCTAGGATTTTAAGAACTTTGCATGGGTCTTAGGGACCTAGTTTTAGGGAACAGGCTGAGGTCTCGGAAGAGGTTCTAGGAAAAATAGAATTATGAGTCAGGGAGCCCAAGGGCAGAATGGCTGAAGAATAAAAGGCAAAGTAGGCAATGGACTGAACAGGAACTGGAGAGAACAGTAAAGGAGGATTGAGGAAAGGAGAAGGCATACTGGCTTAAACTAACTGGCTTCTTTAAAGGTTTGCAGAATAATTAACTAATATTTTTGAATTACTATACCAATTCTTTTACTTTGAAATTGTCTTGTTACAAAATGATACCTCAGATTTTAACACCCTGCTGACTCCTGCCCCTATTTTAAGAACACCGCCCCCGCCCCCCCCCAAAAAAAAATTGCGTTCAGCATACCTGCTTCCACTCCTTAGTTTTCAGCTCTGGAGATGTGCATGGTGTAGTCACACTGGACTTCTGCTCCTCCGCAGAACTGGTTCTGTCAGCAAGACTGACAAGCTTTTTGGCATCAGCTACAACTGTAGAGTTTTGTTTTCTCTCGCTAGATGCTGATGAAGATTTTGTGATGTCCTGCCTAGAAAGGCATTTCTTGACTTCTTTGAGGGTGGAACACTCTTCTATCAAAGTAGGTCCCTGCGGTTTATGATTTGTCTCTGTTTTTGACTTCAGAGGTTTCAGCAGAGTTTTAAGCTACAAAAAATATTCATGATCACCATAATCAGAACACATGTATTGGTGTAGACTGACATATCCATATAACGGAACTCAGCTGCATAGAATGCCCTGCAGTTCTCTCTGAAAGTGGCATTATAGCAACCATTCTACCAAGTCTATAGAAGCAGCAATGGAAATTTGCACAAAATGTTGGCTGCAATGGAAGTTTGCACAAAAACTGATCAGTTGATCCTGTATAATCTTAAATGTTTAGGGTACAATCCAAAGCAAGTTATGTATGCTTACGTCTCACAAAATTTAGAGAACCCAAATTAAGTTTTTAACATGTTATCCCTTGTGAGTTGTGCTTGTTTCTTCAAAACTACAAAATGCCACAACAATTTTTTATTTAATATATAATTCATGGGCTTCCTAATTTCAACAGGACGGTGAGAAGAACTGACACTGCAGCATAAAACAATGATCAAAAGTGCCTTATGAATGTGGTCTCTTACCTTGTTTCTCTGAAACGTGTTCAGGAAATTCAAATCAGTGGTGTCTGAGATCCCACCATGTAAGATAAGAACTTTACTGTCAACTATAGCTGCAAGTGGAAGCCAGCTGTACACATCTTGTAGAAGACGCAAAATTTTCTTGCCATAGGACTATTAAATAAAAAAGTTATTAGATTCCATTCCTGAAAACACCTGAAGATGATAACTTCACTACATATGACCCACTTGATATAGACTTTATTAGTTAACTGCTTTGAGAAGCCACCCACAAGTACAACAGAAAAGAATTCAGGGATTCTTGAAAGTCATATTTGTAACATTTTTAAGACAGAAAGGAAGTTTCACAGAAGAAAGTATCACTATATAAGAGCAAAGTAAAACCAGCTAAAGAAATGTGAATGATAAACCACACAGTTCTGTGCAGTCACACGAAATTAAGGTAAATCCACTTATGGTTGGGGTTAGTCTGAAGGCAGCTTCCCACAAATGACATAGATATACAGATACAGAATGCTATGTCAATGTGTACATATAATTTAGCGCCTATTCCTTAGGACAATACCAGTGCAATACTATGTAGAGTTACTCCAGTCTAAGAGCTTAACCTGGAATCACTTTGCATAAGATTGCACTGTAAAAGCCCAGGCACTGCTTCTTTGTATTTTAAAGGGGCCAAAAATATCATGCTTTCCCCCCCTACTCTCCTGAAGTGCAAGGAATATATGGTGTCAAGTCGACATCTTTTGGAATTCAAACATGAAAATGATAAGAACATGATCAAAAGCAAACTATTTCTAGAATTTTTTATTGTTATTAATTGAATGAATCATCCAGCATGCATCACTTCCCTCCTGTACTGCCTACCCTATATCTCAGTGAATGGATGTTCATTAGAGGAGTCTCTTTGGGGTGAGGCCAGCATTGGGTGAGGTATTCACCTTTCTGGAACATCTCTTAGAAATATAAGGTCAACAAATGGGAAGAGTAATATTGCTGCAAATAAATGCCTCCCTACTATGTTTCATGCAATGTATTCAATATGAATAATTTGTACAGCACCATATAGGAACAGAGCTGGGGGTGTGGCTTATGAGAATCAGTGGGAGGGGCTATCATTGAAAGAAACCAGAGAGCGCAGCTTGCGGATTCCATGGAGCAATTGCTTATGTCATCCCACATTATTCAAATTTTAAAATTTGACAGACATGTTTTTATAGTGGAGTGGAAGGGGGGGGGAACAGCCCTGGAAAAGGGCCCCACACATGCCTCCTCAAAGAAGAGAGGGAGAAAGAGTCTGCCCAGCACTCAACTGTGCACCTCTTTCCCTGTATGGGGCTTGGCCAGGCTGTAGGTCAAGGATGCCCCCTGTACACCCCTTCTCCCAATTGTTGGTTGCCAACCTTCAGGTGGGGGCTTGGAAATCTCCAGGAATTACAACTGATCTCCAAGCTAGATAGATCAGTTCCCCTGGAGAAAATGACTGCTTTGGAGGGTGGATTCTATGGCATTATATCCTCTGCTGAAGTCCCTCCCCTCCCCAAACCCACATTCTCCAGGCTCTATCCCCAAATTTCAAGGGGTTTCCCAACCTGGAGTTGGTAGTCCTATCCTTGCCACACTCAGCAAGAGCTGCTAGCTTGTGGCAGCTCTCATCTAACTTGCAGAGGACAAGGGCCACCCCCTTGCTTGGGGTCAGGGTGCCCTGGGCAGGGAATGGGCAGGCTATTGGCTTATGCAGTCCTTTCCTGGTCTCCTTAATGGCTAGTCTGCTCATGCTCTGCCAGATACATTTCAGTTTCATTACAAAGCTGTATGCCAGTGATCAGATTTTGGCCCCTTCCCTGCATGCCACTTCAGAATGCAAGTAGGGTGAAACCACCTCTGGAGTGAGCCTCAGTGCCTGAGGTTCTAAGACCTGGAACTATTCAGCAGCTAGATTCCAGTCCAGTAGCACCATAGAAACCAACAAGATTTTTCAGGGTATGCGCTTCTGAGAGTCAAAGTTCTCTTTGTCAGATACAGAAATTATTCAAGTAATCATTCTACAAAAAAAGGACAAGGGAAGGGGGAAAAACTTACCCGATACTTGTTCATAACTTCTTTTGTGAAACCATATCTGAAACGAGTGAGAATCAAAAGGCTATGAACCCATAAGCAAGTAGTTGGATCTTTCCCATGGTCAGCTATGAAGTAGCCCAAAACTTGGAACTCCCTGCTATGTGTTGCTGACAAGTTCTGGATCTCACTGCTTACATATATAGAAGGGCAGTCGCCGATATATTGACAACAGCAATCCCAAAAGGACAGAAATATAGCTTCATGCTGGGAGGTGGGGTGGGAATCCTGTTCTGTTCTTCTCCTCACCACAAACACACATATTGAGACTGTCCCAGGTTTAGCTGGCATAATTCCATCCCAACTCTGGTGCATTTAATGTGGAAGTAGTATTCTGCTCTTATATCCTAATAGGGTTGCCAGGTCCCACGGAGTCCCAGCAGAGGACTTTGGGGAGTGTTCCAAGGAGGCAGGGACAGCTCCAACATGAAGACATCACACAGAAGTGACGTCATCACACCGGGGACCAGTGGCTTGAGTCTGGTACAATACAACCATCCACATTGAATGTTACCAATCGTTTCATGGTAATGAGCTTGCAGCCTGACCCACCCAAACCCTCAGGCCCAAGTACTTCATGCCTATACTACACCTATGCTTGGTCCCTAGGTGATATCCAGATTCCAACTGAAAGGCCAGACAATCATCTGAGTCTGACTTCCCATCAATCTTAACCCTGTTCAGTTTACTAGAGGGAGATCAGAGTCCTACCGATGCAAAGGCCTTGGCAAATACTCCCATTACATTTCTTGGACTTAAGTCTTGCAGTCTCTGATTCAGTGAGGTTTTTTTTAAAAAAGACAGACATCTAAAGAACAAACTTAAAAATAATTTGTCTTCCATTTTGGTAAAATTGTGGATTTATATATTTATTTGCTAATATTGTTGCAAGATATTGGGGAGCAGATGCCCTGACTTTTAAATTCTAGAGTACAGGAAGGTCAGGCTAGTGAAACAAAGGACATAAGAATGTAGATACCTAAGATTCATTATGTGGTCTTCATGGTTCCCTCTGTTCAAATGAAAATGGTTGGGGTAGACAACAAGAAATGCAAACAGGATGATAAGTATTTCTACGGAGTTTTTCCCTCTGTCAACAAAGTCACCATTGAAAATGTAGGGATTTTCTTCTGAAGGAAGGCCATTCTGAAGGACAAAATAAATACAGCAAATTGGAATGTGCAACTTACATAATCAACACTCAAATGGCCAAGACAGCATTGTCTGTGGCCCTGTCTCCTCCATGCCTTCAGTGGCATAAGATCATAAGAACATAAGAGAAGTCATGTTGGATCAGGCCAATAGCCCATCCAGTCCAACACAGTTGCCAAAACCCAGGTACCATCAGGAGGTTCACCAGTGGGGCCAGAACTCCAGAAGCTGTTACCCCCAAGCACCAAGAATACAGAGCATCACTGCCCCAGACACAGTAGAGTTCCATCTATACGTTGTGGCTAATAGCCATAGATGGACTTCTGCTCCATATCTGAAAGGATCTCCTAGCATAGCTGTTTCATATTAGTTGTTAGATCAGTTGCATGGCCAAGAGCTACCATTAAGCCTCATGCTTATGAGCTTCTGTGAAGATCCACCTCCACAGCAGTTTCTAGTGTGAAAACTATTTTAAATTGTTTGGTATGTTTGTCCTGGCAACACACTGTGAAATAAGCCAACATTGTTCTCATTTCAGGGAAAGATCACGGGGATGCTCTGAGAGAAAAAAATGTTTTTTTCCCAAGGGCATTGTAATTAAGTGAGGACTGTGATGGTTTAAAGGTACCTGATGGTGGAGTTCTACTGCAGAAACAGCCTGGTAACCACAGTTAAGTCCTTCTACACTCCACAGAAGAACAGTGGAATAGATGGGCTACCGATCATAAGCTGGTATTCACAGTTTCTCAGACCACATGATCTGTATTCAGCCTGGAAAAGGGTGGTTTTTAATGAAGTTTGATTGTTGACAATTATATTTACATTGCAAGTTCCATTCATATTCACAATGCAGGATGGCCATTTCTGTCCCAGTTGCTTTCCTTGAGCATTTCAGTGATTTTAGATGATGACAAATGCTCCAGAGGCAGAGAAAGCTACAGCAGCCTGGTGCACACAGGAAACAAGAGTCAAAGACAGCTTTCCAATGCTTTGCACAATAGAAAGCACGGCTGCCGGGCAGCTTGCCTTATTAAAGTGCCTTCTGGGTTTGTGCTTAATTAGCTTCCCTTTGTCGATCTGCCTTTTAATTCCACTCCAGGATGTCTATATGCATAGCATCAATTTAACAAAGACTAATTTAGCAACTGGCAATTTAAAATATTATGGGCCATTTTTTTTAAGGAACAATGTCAGGAAATGGTATAATTTAGCAATTATTAGTGTGGTGAATGGAAGTATCGCTAAACTGTCTCTTTTCATTAAGGTAAGGTATTATGCTTAAGAGCAGTTATTTGAAAGTATTAAAAGAAAAATGTCATCTCGTGGGCAGTGGTCAAGTTTTCACCTAAAACCTTTTTGTCGCTTCTCCCATACCCCCAGCCCTGCAATGGTGGCTCATAAACAGAGTAATGCAATGCAGCCAAACCAAATAAATAGCAAATCAAGCTATAATATCAATCCTCAATGGTGAACTGTAAAGTGATTAGCAGCCCAGACAAATCCACATTAGTCATTTAGGAGTACCGCATGATTTATCCTGAGAGGACATTAACACTATTACAGAATGGGGTTGTTGTTGTTTTTTAAAAAAAAAATAGCACTCTGCCTCAAAAGGAGACAATGTGAATGATAAGAAGAGAACAGGGAAGGAAAAAGCTATAACCACAGCCACACCTACACACCCTCACCCTTGGTCTGACTTGGTTTGTAACTGCCTATATGTATTTTGGAGGTAGCAAAATGAGATACTGAGCTTTCATGTTCCAACACTTAGATGACTGGACTGAATTTGGATACAACGATCCTCCTGCTGTGGCCTGGAAGTGCTGCAAAAATAAAGCCTAGTTGCCCATTCTAGTCAACAGTGAATGATGTAACTGGGAGGAGGAGGAGGAGAAGGAGAAGAGTTGATTTTATACCCCACCTTTCACTACCCGAAAGGGTCTCAAAGCAGCTTACAATCCCCACACTCTGGGAGGTAGGTGGGGCTGAGAGAGTTCTAAGAGACCTGTGACTGACCTAAGGTCACCTAGTTGGCTACATGTGAAGGAGTGGGGAATCAAACCCAGTTCCCCAGAATAGTCCACCTCTTTTAACCACTACACCACACCGGCTCACTTTGCTCAAATGAAGCCTGTTGCCAGTAATACTTCAGAATACTTGGTGAAGTGTGGCTCTTCAGATCTATGTGCATGCAGAGTTTCATGTCAGCAGCAGCCCAAACACATGTTTTCTGTTACATGGAAGATATACTTTGATTTGTTGTTGTTGTTCAGTCGTACAGTTGAGTCCGACTCATCGCGACCCCATAGACCACATTACGCCAAGCCCTCCTGTCTTCCGTCGTGCTCCGGAGTTTGCTCAATTTCATGTTCGTTGCCTCGATAACACTGTCTAACCATCTCATCCTTTGTCATCCCCTTCTTCTTTGACCTTCAATCTTTCCCAGCATCAGGGTCTTCTCCAGTGAGTGCTCCCTTCTTATTTGGTGGCCAAAGTATTTGAGCTTCAGCTTCAGTATCTGGCCTTCCAGGGAATAGTCACAGTTGTTTTCTTTTAGGATTGACTGATTTGATCTCCTTGCAGTCCAAGGGACTCTCAAGAGTCTTCTCCAGCACCATAATTCAAAAGCATCTATTCTTTGGCGCTCGGCCTTCCTTATAGTCCAACTCTCGCAGCCATACATTACTACTGGGAATACCATTGCTTTGACCATATGGATTTTTGTTGGCAGGGTGATGTCTCTACTTTTTAATATGCTGTCTAGGTTTTCCATCGCTTTCCTCCCAAGGAGCAGGTGTCTTTTGATTTCATGGCTGCAGTCACCGTTTGCAGTGATCTTGGATCCCAGGAATGTGAAGTCTGTCACTGCTTCCACGACTT
>NW_015170275.1:2554629-2580850 GCF_001447785.1 Gekko japonicus | reverse complement strand
TTCTGTTAGGTCCCTACCGTTTTTGTCCTTTATCATGGCCAGCTTTGCATCCCTTGATTTCTCGAGTTTTCTTGAAGAGATCTCTAGTCCTTCCAATTCTATTGTTTTCCTCTATTACTTTGCATTGTTCACTCAAGAAAGCCTCCTTATCTCTCCTTGCTATTCTCTGGAAATCTGCATTCAGTTGGGTAATTCTTTCCTTTTCATCTTTGCCTTTCGCTTTCCTTCTTTCCTCTGCTATTTGTAAAGCCTCATCAGACAGCCACTTTGCTTTCTTGCATTTCTTTTTCTTTGGGATGGTGGTGATTGCTGCCTCCTGTACAATGTCACGAACCTCTGTCCATAGTTCTTCAGGCACTATATCTATCAAATCTAGTCCCTTAAACCATATGTAATATTTGTTACTGATATTGCTAATTATATGCTGCTTTTCACTTTATTGAAGTCTCTTTTTGTACATTTCTACTTGCAGGTATTTCAGTTCACAGTTGTTTTGCTGTTCCTTGCTATTTTAGACTGTGTGCTGTATTGTTTGTTTCCAAGGGCACAAGAGTGACATCTTGAGAGTTTTTTCATACCAATATGACAGTAGGTTCATGAGTGTCTGAAACTCATTTCTCCCTCTCCCACTATTTCCCCTTTCCCTTTCTGGAAAGCCCCCATAGCTTCTTTTCTTTTCCTTCTTCCATCTCTCCTTCTAGGGTTGCCAACCTTCAAGTGGGCCCTGGAGAATCACAACAGAACTGGTGGTAACTGACCAGGAGAGAGACCTTGGAATTGTGGCAGATTAACTCACTAAAAATGTCAGCACGCAAATGCAATAAAATGGCAAATGTTATACTGGGGATTATCAGGAAGGGGACTGAAAACAAATCAGCCAGTAACATAATACCCCTGTATCAATCTATGGTGCAGCCTCATTTGGAATACTGTGTACAGTTCTGGTCACCACACCTCAAAAAAGATATTATAGCATTGGAAAAAGTGCAGAAAAGGGCAACTAAAATTATTAAGGGGATAGAACACCTTCCCTATGAAGAAAGGTTAAAGAGGTTAGGGCTCTTTAGCTTGGAGAAATGACGATTGAGGGGTGACATGATAGAGGTTTACAAAATTATGCATGGAATAGATAAGGTAAAAAAGTAAGTACTTTTCTCCCTTTCTCACAATACAAGAACTCATGGGCACTTAATGAAATTAAACAGTAGGTTTAGAACAGATAAAAGAAAATACTTCTTCACCCGAAGAGTAATTAACACATGGAATTCACTGCTGCAGGAAGTGGTGTTGGCTACAAGCATAGACAGCTTCAAGAGGGGTTGGATAAACATGTGGAGTAGAGGTCCATCAGTGGCTATTAGACACAAGGTATAGGTGGAACACTATGTCTGTGGCAGTGATGCTCTATATTCTTGCTGCTTGTGAGGTAACAGTGGGAGGGCTTCTGGAGTTCTGGCCTCGCTGGTGGACCTCCTGATAGCATCTGGTTTTGGCTACTGTGTGACACAGAATATTGGACTGGATGGGCCACTGGCCTGATACAACATGGCTTCTCTTATGTTCTTATGTTCAGATCTCCCAACTATGGAGATCAATTCCCCCTTAGGCTTGCTAGCTCTGGGTTGGGAAATTCTTGGAGATTTGGGGGTAAAGCCTTGGGAGGATGACGTTTGGGAAGGGAAGTGACCTCAGCAGGCCATAATGCCACAGAGTCAACCCCCCAAAGCAGCCATTTTCTCCAGGGGAACTGATCTCTGTCATCTGGAGAACAGCTATAATCTCCAGCCCCCACCTGGAGGTTGGCAACCCTAATCTCCATGGAAGAAATGGCTACTTTGGAGGGTGAAGTCTATGGCATTATACCCCTCTGAGGTTCCTCCCCTCCTCAAACCCCACTCTCCCCACGCTCCACCCCAAAAGCTCTAAAAATTTCCTAACCTGGAGTTGACAACCCTATCGCCTTCCCACCCAAAAGCTAACCTATCTTTATCTGCCCTTCTGTCTTAAGATCCCCCCCCCAGCAGCCTCTGCCTAGGAGAACTGTGGCCCAGTTGTGTGATGCTGGCCACTGGGCCAGACCCACCTGCAAGGTAGGAACCCTTAAGGTCTTATGGGGTGGCACCTCACTTTCCCCTGTATCCCCCTCTCCAAACTCTTTCCTCTTGCCCTCTCTGGGGAACCCCCATATCCTCTTCGCTTTCCCTGTCTCATTGTCTCCTTCTCAGCCATTCACCAACCTACCTTTTATCTGCCTCCCATCTTTAGCTATTATTATTTAATTACTTCATTTATTCCCCACCTTTCTCCACTTTCTCCACCAAGCAGCTTACATTATTCTCCTCACCTTCTTTTTATCAAAATAACAACCCTGTGAGGTAGGTTAGGCGGAAAGTATGTGACTGGTCCAAAATCACCTACTGAGCTTCCACAGGAAGATGGGGATCTAAACCTGGGTCTCCCAGATCCTGTTCTGAAGCTCTAACTGCTACCCCACACTGGGTTCCATAGGGTGGCTACTGCTGAACAGTAGCAGGGAGCCAGGCATAGTTGAGTCATGCAAGTCAGGTAGGGTTGCCCACCTCTGATGAATGCACTATCACAATTGACTTCCAGACAACCACGATCCATTCCCTTGGGTGAAATGGCTGCTTCGGAGGATGGATTCTATGGCATTATATCCTGCTGAGGCCCCTAACCCCTCCCCATACCCTGCCCTCCCCAGGCTCCACACCTAAAATCTCCAGGTATTTCCCAACCTGGAGCTAGCAACCCTAAAGTCGAGTGTTATCAAGTCACCAGAGGTTGCTTCCAGGCCTAGGGCTGCCCACCTCCACGTGGGACCTGGATATCTCCCAGAATTACATCTGAACTCTAGACGCAGATATCTGTTACACTGTAGAAAATGATTGCTTTGCAGGGTGAAGTCTGTGGCATAATATCCAGCTGAGCCTTCTCCCCTCTCCAAACCCTGCCCTCCTCAGACTTCACCACAAAATCTCCAGGAATTTGCCAACTTGGAGATGGCAACCCTATCCAAGCCTGGCCCTGATGACTCCTCCCTCAAAGGCCAAAATAGGTTTGGAAATGGCCCTGCCCCCTCCCTCTGCCTTTGTTCTCACATAAACTCAGCATGGAATACTGTGGTTGCCTAGCAACATCCACTGAAGGAATCCATTGCTTAAAGTTATAGGTACTCCTTTTATCATTTTCGGCTTAAAAAAATGCATGTTCCCCCCAATTTCACATTTTTCTGCAAACCCAGGGCCCTTTTCAGGTTTGTAGAAAGGTTTGTCTTGCCCGTTCACAGCTCCAGTCACCAGATCTAAGTATTCAAAGATTGGCTGACTTCGCTATTAGAATATAAAATAATATGAGAACAACTGTTGGAAGTCAGTATCACACACATGCATGCACACACACATACACAGCACACATCAGCTTTCTGGGAAGCTTTGAGACAGAACCCTCTTTTATGAAAAGCACTGAAACCAAGGTTAAATGGGGAGGGGGGACATAGGTGGGGAAATGACAATCCCTGTAGCAGGTGCAACCAGGAATACAACAAGGAAAGAAAGCAAAAGCTGAAAGTGCTCTCATCTGTTAGGGATTAAATGCCCTCTTGTGTCTAGAGCTGGTTTTGAGGGACCTTCTGGCAAATATTTGAATCAAGGATCTAATTCCAGTCCCAGTGTGCACAAATACATACAGGCACGCATGCCCACCATGACTGTGGTTTTGTTTCAGTCCAAAATCTGTTAAAACAGGTACTTTACCATCTGAAATACAAAGACCATATAGATTCTACTTCTGCTGAACAGCTTCAGCCAAACAGTGCAGGGCACTGAATTCCTAAAAGAGGATTAGCAGGACCTGCAATTTTCTTTTGCTTTCTGCCCCATGGAAAATAAGCCATTTCAACTTTTGTTTGGACATTGCAAGCAGCATGCATTCAATCCTATTTCCTTTATACCGCATACTTCCATTGACATTTAATTATAATTGAGTTACAGGGATGGAAAGATGGCCACAGTCCAAAAATTGATAATACGACCTGGTTACAGTCTATGTGTAGGCAACTGCTAACAAACCAATCGTGTCAAGGCACTTACTTAACAGCTTAGAAATGCCACAGTGACTTACTTTGTAGAATATCAGCAAAAGATCATCCAGTTTTCCATGCAAATCACCTAGAAAGAATACAATGTTCACAATCAGGTAAGTCCCAGGAGGGAGCATTGAGTAGGTAGACTCTGAATAGGCAATATTGGAAAGCTAACTGCTCCAGAAACGACGATTGTTTTTATTTATTTATTTGTTGGTTGGTTGGTTGACTGGATTTATACCCCACCCTCCCTGCTGAAGGAGGCTCCTTGTCATTTCTCTTCAGGGGTTGGAACTACACCCACTGGCCAAGTCAGGAAAGCAAGTGCTCAGCCAATAATGCTCTGCTCTCAAAAAGCAGGAGCACCGGCGGTGGAGTAGCTGCAAACATAGGGTTACTATTTTTTGAAGAGCAAAAAAGAGGACATATTTCCCGACTGACTACTTCAAACGAGTGAGCAGTATGACAAGTCTCATTTTAAATACCCCTACTATTTAAACTGTGGAAATTGCTACTAACTAGAAATATTCCTAATATTCCTTCCAAACCAAAAAGAGGACATTTTCATCATTTTTTTAAAAAGAGCCCAAAAGAAAACACACACACACACACAAAAGAGGACATGTCCTCTAAGAAGAGGACATCTGGTAACCCTATGTAAACAGGAAGCAGTTACTTCACTATTCTCTTAACAGTTGCTTTCCCTTTGCAACATCCTGCCAGCCAGCCAGATTAGCTGTGTTTCTGGGAAAATGGATATAACATATAACACACATTAAATTAATGATGTATGCAATATGTGTTTTTATCCATTTTTCAGATTGTAAACTCCTTTGGGTGGTCCAAAGGACAGAATGACCAGGATTCTAGATCAGTTCTTGCAATAGATACCTATCCTTCCAAAGCAGAGCTATTGAGTTACAACCGTAGGGTGATGAAGTGCCTAGGCTTGCTGTCTGGTATGGGAGCACAAGAGGACATATCCTGTGTGTGGTTGCAATGACTCGGAGTCCCTTTAGACCCCTGCTTTCTGCTCTAGCCACAAACTGCTTCAAAATTTCATGGAAGTTTGTGACGGTAAATCTGTCAAGGACTTCGGTTCATGAACCACAAACACATGATGAATTTTGCATTGTGGTTCAGTTGGTGCTCATCTGTAGTGGGGATTTAAACTTGTGTATCTCAGATCCTAGTGTCACACTCTAACCACTATACCATGCGGGTTTGCTGTTAAAAAAAAGTAATAGCTTTGGACCAAATTATACACAGTATGGCAAAATGAGAAACTAGCAAAATGGAAATAACTCAGAATCTTCATGATTTCTTTATTACCGATTACTGCTGTTGTGAAAATTAATTGTACTTATTTAATTTATTTATTTATTTATTTATTTGATTTCTATCCTGCCCTCCCCACCAAGGCAGGTTCAGGGCGGCTTACATAAAATTTGACAAGTAAAACAACAATTATAAATATAGCTCTAAAAACAAGACTTAAAGTGCTAGTATCAGTTTATACGGCGATGGTGAGGTAGTAATAGCAGCAGACATACTAAAAATACAGTCAGGGGTTGTTATTACAGTTTAGCAAAGTGTAGGCTATTGATGACGGCATTGGGCACAAGGTTTTAGTTGTTGGATGTGGCTCCTTAACTTATTTCGTATATATTTAAGATTCACAAAGAAATGTCACAGAGTAATGGCACAAAGTGGATTCCTGGGAGACAAAGTACTATTCTGAGTATAAACTTCACCTCTACACAGAAAGGCTTTGTGCCGTCCTTTAAAAGATGACATTAAATAGCTTTCTGATGTGCCCTCCTAAATATGGCCACACTAGCTTCCTCCTCCCCAACTAAATAGAAAGCCCGATAGTCTGTTAAGATGGTATACTGTATAAATTTGTGTGGAATGTGCAAGAACAATGTGAATTTCTAAACTTCACACAGCTCTTCTGACAACTATGATTCAAGAACAACATTGGGAAGATATCAAGTGTTCTTAATATATAAGTAGATTGAATACATTAGCATATAAAAGGCTTTGAGGAGATAGAAAATCAAAATTAAATGAGTAAACTTTTTTCCTCCATCTTAGGCTGTGGTCACACGGAACAGAAGCCACACAAGTGAGACGGAAAACAGGCGGAGTTTCCGGGCGCGATCTCACCAGTACATCTGGGAAGCGTAGCACTCTCGTGGCACAACCAAGGCTTCCAGCCGAAACTGCGTGGCAAAAAACTAGTACCTCGGAGGTACTAGTTTCCGGAAACTGCGGGGCAAGGGCGGGCGTCTGATCGCGTTTTCGGTGGCATCCGGCACCCGCCCATGTCCCCTTGCAAATAAGGTGGGGTTTTTTTGTCCACGTCTCTGTGGATGCACACACGCACCCAACGGAGCATGCGCATTCGTCGTGTACACACAAAAACAAAACTTCATTGCTTCTTCATTGCGCGCCGGCTTGTCCTGTGATCAGCACCTCTCCCTTGCCATGGAACCTCCACGGTACCTCCACAGAACCTCCACGGGAGGTCTGATCAAGTAACTGCGCAGTAGTTTGCCCCAGGGCAAACAGCCACGCTTCTCCCCCGCAGTTTCCTGCCCGTGTGACCGGGGCCTTAATTATTTTGGAGATTTCTGGGAATGGGAGAGACAAGATTAACCTCTTAATACAGAGTACATTAAACTCTTAAACTAAAATTTTTAAAAGGTATATTTTAGTGGAATTCAATAGAATTTTAGTTAGGCCCCTTTGGGAAATTAAAATACGCCACACATTTCAGATGAATATTTAAGCACCTTTCAAAGTAGAGTTTAAAGGATTTGTCAGAACTGAGGTATATTTTGTTTTGAGGTAATCAACATTTTGGCTGCAACATCAGTAAAAATTATACTTTCATCTGTCATCAATCATGTTTTTGGCTAAGAAGATTATTATTGCTTGAACGACTGCTTAAAATCTCTCTCAGATGGTCTTTCAATTGTGCAAATGAGGACACCATTAGGAGGAGGTATGGGTAGACAGACCAACACGGACATACAGGTCTGTGAGAGCCACGTATGCTAACCTGAGCACCTCAGAGAAAGGGCAGAACAAAAATGTATTAAATACACAATTTTTATTAAAACCTGGTCCTTCTCTACATCATTTAATTCCATTTTCCATGTAGTTCTCTTACATGAAAATACAGTACTAAATATCAGAATAATAATCATTCCATTTTGCAGCCAAACCCTTTCAAGCAGGCCAGGATATAACATCCTGTCATGCATAATTTATGACAGTATAATCAAGAACAGATCACTGATGAGCATGTCCAATGTGGCAATTGTCTGCCTTGAACAGAATTAAATTTCTACTTATTTATTGAATATTTAGACTGATTTACCTATAAACGCACTGGTCAGGTTACAGCACACACCACAGGATGGACAACAAGCAGCCAGGGCCCGGGACAAGAACACATACACAAAATAATATATCTGCCTCCCTGAGTATAGTACATTTATGATAATATTGTGTATAATATCTCTTCAGTATAATATAGTAGGTCTGATTGGAGGAAATCAGACCTACCATATTATACTCACGGTATTATAAATAATTTGTTCTGCAGTTTTACTTAAGAAAACAGTTTTCTAAGGAAAGGAAAACTTGTTTTCAAAAATTGTGTGAGAGAGATTTCTCACTTTAACGTTACATCTCCATCTGGACCTCATAAAAAAGGCAAAGGCATCATAGCAGTGAGCTGTATTTCACAGACTGGAGAACTGCATCAACTTCCCATTGATTTGCTCCTTCTCATCATGGATCTCATTTAAAAAAAATCAGAACATTGAGCAGGCATTTCTTCCACCATGATCATTTTAGGAACTGCTTGTTGAAATAATTGGGGGAAGGCCAAAGGTGAAAGAAATTATTTACCACACAAAATAGCATTTTACAGATGGAAGAGCAGCTCTTTTCTTAAAAGTTTGCCTGGTTTAATCATTGACTCACCCAGTAACATCTGACAGAAAAAAGTGGGAGGAAGTGTTTGGCTTACTTAAAATAAATGGCAGAGGCATGAGTCACTAGTCTTATTTTCCATAATAAAAGGAAAAATGGAAAGGAACTGTGCCGTAGAGGGAAAAGGACATGTCATTCCAACGGCAGCCGTAGACAAATGCTACACAATCCTACATGCAAGATGCTGCTTCACTATAGAGGTGTGACATCACCATGATGTTATACTTCTTTAACCAATGGTTTTGGTAACATACCACAGATTGTTATTTCCTTGACATAGGAGGTTGACAGCTGAGTGATATTTGGCATCTGCTGAAGAACTTTCTTAGTCTCATGCAGCAGCTGAAGTACATATCTAGCATGAAGTTGCTGTGTCAAATTATGAAAGATGACAAAAAGAACATATTATTGGCAGAAGTCCATTGCAGACTTATGAGAGCTTCATACATAGACAACTTTTGGCAGCATGAGGAGCATTCCCCCCCCCCCATTGGGATCGGCAGTTTGAGATATCTTTACTTCAGGAAAGCAGTCTCTTTCGTTCATCTGGATGAGCATTTTGAACATGCTGGCTTTGAAGGGAAACTGTTTAGATGTTATTTAAATGTGTTACTGCTGAGGATTTTAATAGTTACTTTTTATATTTTAATGACATATTGGTTTTGTTGTTTTTACCTGACTTGGGACCCAATTTTCTGTGAGAAATGCAGGTATGCAAATGTTTAAAAAACTTATTGGAAGCAGTGCTTCAAAATCATGACAGGATGGCAGCAGCTGTTGGCCATTGGGATTGCTAGAGGAGGCTGCTGGGATACGTAGCACAGCATGGGGGAAGTATTTTTTGAAACCGTGCTTTTGAAAAGTTCAACGTTTCAAACATTTCAAAGCCAGAGGGGGAGAATAGAGAAACCTCATCCTGTGTCCTGTGTGCTGCTGGTAGTTTTATTTAAAAGCCTGGAGTGAAGCTAGAGTCATGGGCATCATTCTCAGACTGCCTCCCTCCCCCCTCCCCCCCTCCCTGAAAAAGGAATCTTTTCAATTAACCCCTTCCCTTCCCCATGTGCCGCAAAGCACAGAAAAAAGCTGAAATACACAGGTGTCTTTCTTTGGAAGTTTTTTAAAAACGAAAACACAGTTGAAGCTCCTGTGTGTGAGAGAGAGGGGGGGGGGGTTTGCGAATATGCAGTTATGCACACCTCATTAACTGTCTCAAAAATAAAAGCCCCAAACTGGAAGGGAACATACAGACTTCCCCAACAGGACACATATATGTCAATGCTACGTGGAAGTTCTTGAAAACTGTGCCACAGTAAGGAAGCTAAGGCAGAGCAAAACATCCATGTGGAAAGAGCCTACCTTTAAGTTTTGCAAGCCATCTACGGTGCTATTTTTTTAAGCAAGGAGGCAGAATCAAAATAACTAGACGAGAGAGAGAGAGAGAGAGAGAGAGAGAGAGAGAGAGAGAGAGAGAGAGAGAGAGAGAGAGAGAGAGAACACCAAAGCAAGGCAATCTGTTGCAGAGTATTTAATTAACAATGCCATCCCAGCTGGAAGTACAGCCCAAAACAGTGTATGCCTGGCAGGGCTCCACCTTGTCTTTAGTTTACAGGTCAACAGATCAAATGAAGAGCACTTTTGAAGGCCATGTCCAACTGTGCATTTATTGTCTTTGTCTTGTAGGTATACCACATCAGGTTTAAGCAAGAGACAGGACAGAGCAGCAGGTTTCAAATACCAGCATGTTAAGAGCAGTAGGCCAACAATGACTTTGTCACTACTAAAAACAGGAGAATGGAAAGGGGCAAACTGAACAGAATCTTCAAACTAAGTGCTGTACTTAGCAATCATTTTTCTTCTCTGACAAATATATTAAGATAAACCAAACAGACTTCAAGATATCGCAATTCACTGAAGATATTCATAGCAATTAAAAACCACTTTCCCATCTCAAGCACTTACTTATATGTCATGCTGTTAATGGTGCCTAAGTGTACACACAAACACACATTTCATTTCCCCTCTTCACTACTTTTTCTTTCCCTTCCATGAAAGCCCCCAAAGCCTTTCCTCTTCTTTTCTTGCCTCTTTCTCTCCTTCCCACCCAACAGCCAGCGTATCCCCCCCCCTTCAGCTTTCCCTCCTTCCCTGGCAGTCTCTATCTTGGAAAACTATGGCCACATTGTGTGGTGCTGAGTTGAAGGCCCACAGTTGTTTGATGGGGAAACTAGGGTTGCCAGGTCTGGGTTGAGAAATACCTGGAGATTTAGGGGGGAGGGGAGCCTGAAGAGGGCCAGGTTTGGGGAGAGGAGGGACTTCAGTAGGGTATAATGCCATGGAGTCCGCCTTCCAAAGCAGCCATTTTCTCCAGGTGAATTTATCTCGGTCACCTGGAGATCAGTTGTAATATCAGAAGATCTCCAGCTACCACCTGGAGGTTGGCAACCCTAGGAAACTGCAAGGACTGGCAAGGGTCACCTCACTTTCCCCTGTATTACCCTCCCCATACTATTTCCTCTTTCCTGACAACCACTGTATCACCACCTTTTCCTCCTTCCTACTCATCCACCAAGCTATCTTTTATCTTCCACTTTTTTCTACCACAGAGGCCCCAAAAAGCTTAAACCATTATCTTTTATATTATCTTCGCAACACCCCTGTAAGGTAAGTTAGGCTGAGACTGTGTGACCGACCCAAGGTCACCCAGCAAGGTTCAACTGCAGAGTGGAGATCTGAACCTTGATCTCCCAGATCCTAGTCAGAAAATCTTACCTTTCTTCACCTCCCCATCTTTAACTATACTTAATATTTCATTTACATCTCCTTAATGGACATCCACAGCAGCTTAAATTATTATCCTCTCCATTTTATCTTCACAACTACTCTGTAAGGTAAATTAAGCTGAGAATGTGTACCTGGCCCAAGGTCGGCCAGTGAACTTACATGACAGAATGATAATTTGAACTTGGGTCTCCAGATCCTAGTCTGAAACTTGGAACCTCTACACAACACTGGCTTTTTGTGAAGGTAGCTTCTGTTGAACAGCAGCAAGCAGCCAGACCTGGATGTCATGCAAGTCAGGTGGTAGCAAGTAGCTCAGTGGCTGCTGGTGGGCCTGGCCCTGATGAGCCCCTCCCTCAAAGGCTAAAACAGCTCTGGAAAGGGCCCTGCCCCTGCCCCTACCTTTTATTGACAGAAACCAAGCTTTGAAGGCTGGCAATACTGTGTGGTTACCTAGCAATGGCCACCGAAGGCATTAATTTCTTAAGCTACGAGCACTGCTTCTACTGTTTGGGGGGTGTTTATTCCCTCCCAAGTGTATTTGTATTTGTGCTGCAGCCACGCAGCACATGGTGTGAAATTGACATGTACGATCGGGGCAAAGGGAGGAAGATAGATAGATAGATAGATAGATAGATAGATAGATAGATAGATAGATAGATAGATAGATAGATAGATTAGATAGATAGATAGATAGATTAGATAGATTAGATAGATTAGATAGATTAGATAGATTAGATAGATAGATTAGATAGATAGATTACAACTGAGTCCAGACAGCACAGGTTTGTCCCCCTGCAGAAAATGGCTGCTTTGAAGGGTGAATTTTATCGTGCTAAGACCTCTCCCCTTCCCAAACCTTGCACTTCTCAGACTTTACCACAAATCTCTAGGAATTTCCCAATCTGGAGCCAGGCCTGGCCCCTATGAGTCCTCCCTCAAAGGCCAAAAGAGGACCGAAGAAGTCCCTGCTCTCTCCCCTTGCCTTTTACTCACAAAAACTGAAGGCTGGAATGCTGTGGTTGCCTAGCAGCAACCACTGAAGGAATCAATTTTTCAAAGCTACAGGCACTACTTTCAGGTTTTTGAAAGCCCCCCCTCCACATTTTTAAAAATATATTTCACATTTTTCTGCAAACCTGGGACTCTTTTCAAGTTCACAGAAAAATGTCTTGTCCATTCACAGCTCCAGTCACCAGATTTAAGTATCCAAAGATTTGCCGCATTTTGCTATTAATTATATATAAAAACTACAATTTAGCTTGACTTGCCTGTCGATACTTGAAAGCCTGAAGAAGGGCATTAGTGTCAGCAACAGTAAGGGGGAAACAGAGATGAGGCCCATAGTATGAGTCTGGTATTTCTATTGTCCTTTCATATTCTTCCATCATCAGATCTGAATCAGATATACTGTTATCAGTGGTACTGGAGACAAAGTGGGAGATCGTGTCTATAAAGGGAGCAGAAAAGGAACATAAATATATACTTTAGTTGACATGCATACCTATTGATAATGGTGTCACAACTATTTAGAATATAAGTTGCTAATGTCTAGGGTTGCCAGCTCTGGGTTGGAAAATTCCTGAAGATCTTGTGGGTGGAGCCTGGGAAGGGTGGGGATTGGGGAGGGGAGTATAATGCCATAGAGCCCACCTTCCAAAGCAGCCATTTTCTCCAGGGGAACTGAACCCTGTAGCCTGGAGATCAGTTGTAATTCCAGGAGATCTCCACCTACCACCCGGAGGTTGGCAACCCATTGTAACGTCACACCAGAGTTCAGTGATGCAAGCCAATAAATGATTTGGATAGGTCAAGGGACCAGGCTTGTCAACCTCCAGGTGTGGCCTAGAGATCTCCAGACAACAGAGATCAATTCCCCTGGAGAGAATAGCTGCTTTGGATGATGGTGTATTCTGTGGTATATTGGTACTATTGTTTTAAGAAGGAGAGGCTCAGGTCTTGACTGATAAGACTGATAAAACTGATAAGCAATTTGCATGTATCGTAATAATGACTTATCTAGCAACAGCTGACTGCTCTCCACTTCAGAATAATTCCCAAGCCCCTGAGGCCAAACAGGTGGTTCCAAACCTCCAAGTGGGTGCTGGAGTTCTCCCAGAATTACAACTGATCTCCAGATTACAAAGATCAGTTCCCCTGGAGAAAAATGGCAGCTTTCTTTGTTTCTGTTTCTCTCTTGCTCTTTCCTTCTTTCTTTCCACCTCTTTCATTCTTTCCACCTCTCTCTTTCTCCCTTCCTTCAGTCCTTCCTCCCCCCTCCCTCCCCATCTATTCTCTCTCTCTCTCTCTCCCCCCCTTCCTCCCCATCTATTTGCTTTGTTTCTCTCTTTTCCCCTCCCACCTCCCTCCCCCATTTGCTCTCTTTGTTCTTCTCTCTTTCTCTCATTCTTTCCACCTCTGTCAATCTTTTTTTCTACCTCTCTCTCTTTGCTCTCTCTCAAACAAATAAATATCATTAGCAAATAAATATCATTATCAATATCTGTTTTTACCCCTTTTGTTTTTATTTTTGACAGTCTCATAATGTTAATAAAAAGCAAATTGGCATATTTCCCCATAAAAACGTGTGTGATATCTGTTCATATCTTGAGGCTCTCAAACATCTGATGTTTATTCTATGTGGCTCTTATGGGGTTGAGTTTCCCAGTGGTTCCCAGCTTGGTGCTGGCAACCCAAACAAGCAATAATCTTCCAGTAAATCCAACCCATTAGATTTAAGTAGTCATTTTTTTAAATCTGTGGGGACATCTGAGTCTGTAATGAAATATGATAACTACATAAAACAATATACTTATGAAGCTTTTTGAATGCTCTTAGTTCTTTCAGGAAGCTTTGAACCTCTCAGATCCATGCAAAATTCATTAGCTACTTTATACAGTTTTTAAAAGGTGCACTTATCAATAAAAACAAACCCTCAACTACTTGTAATTTGTAATTATGAGTTTGATCAATTCCGCACTAGCCATTTAGTTTGGAATTGTCATGATTTATTCACTCGGTTTAAATGATGAATCCAGATAATGTCACTGGAAAACCACTGCATTCCAATATTTTCCCTGAGTCCTCCAGTCTTTTTTCAGATCTGATTTTTTTTTTGTATTTGTGTGTGTGTGTGTGTGCGTGTGCACCTGGAAGTCATGGCGACCTCTGGCGACTCACCCCTACTGGGGGCATTGAGAATATTCAGAGAGATGTTTGAATAAAGTCTGCCCTTGCCTTCCGGTTCTGGTATTCCAAGGAGGTCTCCCATCCAAGAACTTGCTAGCGTCAACCCTGCTTAGCTTCCGAGATCTAATGAGATCCGGCTTGCCTGGGCTATCCAGGTCAGGGCTTTTTTCAGATCTGATCTGTGGTAATTTTTTAAAAAACTTAACATCTAATTGCAACAGTAATTAGTTATTCATTGTGGACAGTCAAAATACTATTGCACTTTCCCAGGGCTACTATCCTTTAAATTTTCCTCATTGCCTTATATTTCCAACTTAATTACTTCCTGTACTTTGTTGTGGTTGGAAAAGCATGAATCAACCATTAACTAACAGCTTTTGGGACGGGGATGGGGCGGGTTAAGTACTGCTTTACACTTTACAGACAAAGCTTCTCTCATTAATATTTTGCCATTACTGTGTTATTATGACATTATGGTAATGAAAAATAAGATAAAACACAGTGAGCTTTGCTTACGAAGTGAAAAGTAGTACACAGGCCATCCACTGCTAAACAAAAACTGACACTTAACAGATGATTCATTAACAGTGTGGCTGGGGTTTAGAGAAAAAGAAGTAAATAACTCGGCTGTAAAACAAATGGACAAAAAGCAAACTACAGGAAGAAGCAAAGATTTGCTGAAGAGTTACTTCCAAGTAATATAATAGGAACCGAATGGCCCAGACTAGTCCAATCTTATCAGATGTAGGAAGCTAAGCACTCAGCCAGGCCCTGGTAAGAACTTGGATGGGAGATAACCAAGGAAATTTTTTCTTGAGGGGGGATGTTGTTAAATCGACCCCACATGTTTGAGGGACTTCCGGTTTATGGCGACATGCAGGCAGACGCATCTCCCGGACGTCCCAGGGATGCAATCTGCACACCAGCATGTAGGAGGGGGTGCAATGGGTCGCAACCCCCCAGAGCCTTGGTAAAAGGCTCCTAGCCAGGGGGCTTTTGAAGGGCGACCTCTTTACCGGCGCGATGCCGGAGAATTGAGGCGCTCCTCCACCTTGAAGGTCCTGCCACTGAGTGTTTGCATGGAATTAGTGGTGCTGACCGGGACAAGCGTCGGAGATCGGGCGAGAAAAAACGATGCCGAGCGTGGCCGGTTGGCTGGCAATGAACTGTGAGTTAGGTTGAAGTGAGCATGGAGATTTAAAAAGAAAGCTGCCCCCCCATAATGAGCTATGAAAAGCAAGCGGGGGAGGGGCCCCTCCCAAACGCATAAACAAAAACACGGAGATAAAGAGGGGGAGCAGAAAAATAAGCGTCAAAATCTGTTTTAAGAAACTTAGCAGAGCGCAGATAAGCGTTTGGGCAAATATAAGAGACTTTAGCAACTTTTAGAAAAGTAAATAATCCAAAAAGATGGCGGGGAAGAAACCAGATAAAAAGAAAATGTTGAAAGTGAAACTAGTGGGCAGTCCTCGAACGGAAGAGGCCACTGAGCTTTCCAAAATGTTGGCAGATTCCTTGCGCCCTCTGCTGGATGAGATGACTAATATTAAGCAACAATTGTCAACAATTGGTCAGAGTTTGGCTGCACAGCAGCTACAACTGACTAAATCTTTAAATGCAACAGAGCAAATGGCAGAGAAGGTGAAGGACATGGACGCCAATACTAAAAAAGTCAAGAAATAGGTGAAAAAGCTGGAAATGAAACAAGCTATGGAAGAGTCACAACTTTTAAAGCTGCAAATGGAGAAAGCAAATTTGGTCCTACGGTTCCAAGAGGTCCCGGAATCTAAAGGAGAGAATCTGAAGCAACTGTTGAGTGATGCAATAGCCTGAATGACAGATTTGACAGCAGAATATATTTACAGCGAGATGGATGTGGTCTACAGGTCCTATTCCTTATACATTAAGAAAAATAATCTGCCTGGGGAAATAGTAGTCAGATTCTCGAAAGAGACATGTAAGAGATTCTATTTTGAAAGCAACTACAGGAACACCCTTGAAAATCGGGGACAATAATATCAGGATTTTAAAAGACATTCCATTTGAAATAAAACAGAAGAGAAAGAAATATAAAGACTTAATCCTTTTTTTACAAATGGCATCAGTTATAGATGGTCAATTTCAGAATACGTCATTTTCAAGCTCCACGATAAAAAAGAAAAGATTGACTCTGTTCCTAAAGCATGTGAGTTTCTGAGAACACAGCTGGGGGAACCAGCAGAGGACAAGAAGGAAGAAGAAGAAACAAATTGGATGACGAGTTAGGCTTGGTGTCTTCTGACGAGGACTCTCTCTCTCTGAAAAGGGGGCGGCAGCCCCCAAAAGTCCATATAAATTGAGGATAAGCAAAGATATGAGAAAATAAAGGCTGAAGGACTCTGAATTGTGCCTCAAAATTTAGAAATAACTTTGGAATGCTCTGAGGATTTCATTTAATAGATAAATGGATGGTTAAAAGATAAATAACTTAGCATAACTGACTATGTTCAATGTATTACTAGCATTTTAGATTAACATTGAGATAAACTGATGTATTGATCTCCCACTCTTGGGGTTTTAGTTATTAGTGGGTTTCTTTTCTTTCTCCTTATATGTAGTTTCCTTTCCTATATTTTCAGTTATAGTTTGTAGTTTTGTGAAAAAACCAATAAAAAACTCCCCTTAGGGGGATTAAAAAAACAAACAAACATGTTTGAGGGAAAGACGCTCAGCCGAACCAGTGTAAAGGCTCTACAATGGGAGGGAAGGCTGAGATTGTGTAAATAATGGGCCATTTAGCCATGTTGGTTGGAGAGGTTAAGATGAGCTTGTGAATAAATGTGTGGGTGTACGGGGCGAAAGTTATGCAATTCTAAGTCAAATAGACTCTGCAAATGTTCCAATATTGCCCCAGATTCAAGTTCCCATATTATTCTGGACTGCTAACTGCACACATCCTCATGTATGAAATTTTTACGCCTTCGGCCACGCTTATATTCTAATAAATCTAGAACTGTTCAACATTTCCTTAATGATGCTAATACTGAGACCACAATTATGGTTTCAAAATTCTTAGCAGAATCAGTTGAACTTAGACACAGATTTTTTACATAACATATACACTTTTATTGTCTAAATTTATTTGCTGGAACTAAATGTATCATTTGTATACTATTATGCCATTAAAGGTGCCTGAACCGGAATCTAACCAAGGAAATCCTGCATGGTTACCATAAGTCAACCGTGATTTGATGGCACTTTTAGTCACCAATATAATAGGATATGAGCCTTGATGGATTTTATGGAGAATATGGAGCTATGTTAAATACATTGAAGAAAGCCAGTTTTAACTCCTCTTCCAACTAACTGTAGACAAGTAATCCTTAGCTATACAACATAACTCTCCTATGGATTGTGGGTTCATTTTCTTCTTAAAGCATCCAGTATGGAACTTAACTGAGGATATCAACCAAAGGCAAGGCCAAAGGAGCATTTCTATCGCTCAATAAGATACTGCCTATTTAGAAGTTTTACATTTCATGATTTCCAGTACTTTGACATAAGGTCATATTTGTTTTGGTTAAAAATTAGGAAGTCAATTTTAATTGTTGCTGTCATTTCTTGGCTTTTTAATACTGAACTTTTATATAGCAGTAGAAAAAGAAGAAGAGAAGAGATTGGATTTATACCCCACCCTTCACTTGGAGTCTCAGAGCGGCTTACAAACTCCTTCCCCTTCCTCTCCCCACAACAGACACCCTGTGAGGTAGGTGGGGCTGAGAGAACTCTGACACAAACTGTTCTTTCAGGAACAGCTGTGCCAGAGCTTGTGACTGACCCAAGGTCACATCAGCAGGTGCAAGTGGAGGAATGGGGAATCAAACCCGGTTCTCCCAGATTAGAGTCCACACACTTAACCACTACACCAAACTGGCTCTCAGGTAAATGTGCATTTATATTATGACTGAATTACAGTACACGTGCTCTGCATTTGCAGTTACATTGACCAAATAGCTAATTCATGAAATCACAATGTAGGGGAAAGAATCTGCTTACATGCCATATATTAATTTGAGAAATGCCCATCAATGTTTGATCTGTTATTTACCCAACAGTTGTAAGCAAGCACCAGATTTTCATTAAAACACACTGGTGGTATTCAGATTTCACACTAAAAGGCAGTGAAAGGGGGGGGGGGAGGCAGTGATATATCAGACAGGAAAAGGCTGTAAACACCTGCACATGTAGCAAAATCTATTTCTGCACTCATACGACCATAAATGAATGAGAGCATATGTATTCAACAGGACACTCACATGGAATGGCTGGCAGGGGCAGATTGGCCATTAAGGCTACTGGGAAAATCCCCAGTGGGCCAATGGCCTAAGGAGCCACCCCCTGCTGGAGGCACACTGACTCCCACTGAGGCTACCCTGACCTCCAGGAAGAGGCAGGCACAATCTACCACAAGCCGTCCCTTAAAGCGCAAGAAGTAGCTATCCAGCCTGCTTTTGCTCATGTGGCAAGAAATTGGCCCGGCCAGGCCACATTCCTGTGGTGAGAGATGAGGCCAGCACAGCCTTGCAAACATGGGTCAGCAATGGATGGGCCTGATGCAGCCTTGCTCACTTGCACAAGTGACTGGCCCAGCTTGTTACCCCTCCCTCATTTATGAGGGTGGGGCTATGGCAGACAGGAGTAGGGTACTTTTCCAGGGTGGTTTCCCCCCCACACAATCTACCCTTGATTGCTGGGCAAACATATCTAAGTAATCTATTTAATGCAACCTTTCAATTGAACATGTTCTTGCTTGTGCATTTTTCCTTACCTGGGTCAGGCTCATTGGGATGAGTAAAATGGTCGAGCATAAATGTGAAAAAGCTGGAAAGCTGAAAACAAGAAAATGTATATTGATTAGTTTAAATGTTAAAATGCTATTGGTTTTCTTCATCTCTCAGTCCCACGTTTGTAAGCTAGCCCGTAGCTATGGTGGGGCATCTCCAGGCCACACCCCCTTAATTACAAGCCACACCCACAAAACCTTTTCTTCAAACTAATAAATTTTTTTTTAAAGTTTACATTTAGCTGCACCACACTGCCACGCCCGGCCCTGCCTGCACCGCTGCCTTCTCCTCCAGCCAGCCAGTCTGCCACGTTCTCCAGCCATGCGGTCTGCGCCCACCTTCTCCAGCTGGCCAGTGTGCCCGCCTTCTCCTCCGTCCAACTCCTGATCATCCTCCTGAGTTGCCTTCCCATTAGCCAGCTGGTCCTGCCTTCTCCTGACTTGCACCTCGTGACCTGCCTCGCCTGCTCTGCCCTCCCTACATGCCGGCAGCTGGTGTGACTGAACTGCTCGCTCAGCTGACCTGCAGGAGTACAGTAGGCTGCACAATTTGTACAGCAGCAAAGAAGTGTTGGGGTACAGGGAAGGGTGGCTGGAAGGTGGGTTGGGGGAAGCAACAAGTCATGTTTGAAGAGCTGAAGAGGTCAAAGAAAAAAACTGTTGAAATTACTGTTTGAAGATCTGCTGCAAATAATGCATGACTTCGTTAAAGTAACCAAAAGTTCACTGCTCATTTGAAGTTGGGTCAAAACAGGGGGTGCAGATCTTAAAAATTTTAAGTGTAAAAATGTAAAAGTTTGCTTGATGTAACGTTTCTGGGTTGGGGAAAGCAACAAGTCATGTTTGAAGAGCTGAAGAGGTTAGAAAGGAAAAACTGTTGAAATTACTGTTTGAAGATCTGCTGCAAATAATTCATGACTTTTTTAAAGCAACCAAAAAGTTCAGTGCTCATTTGAAGCTGGGTCAAAATGGGGGGGGGGGAGAGATCTTAAACATTTTAAGTGTAAAAACTTGAAAGTTTTGCTTGATGTAATGTGTCTGCTGCTCTGGGGAGAGCAGCGGGTTTTTTTCCCCATTTGAGCTTCATGACTTATCCGCTCAAGGCCACTTTAGGCATTAACAGCCTTGCAGCTTGTGGTGGGGGAGGGGGTGTTTTGAGTGGCAAACAACAAGTTCTGTAATAGTTAGCAGTTTTGTAATAATCTTGAAACATTTTTGAGTGATAAAAGACTGTCAACATCAGCATCATCATCATTATCATTGTTGTCTTTATAATAACTTATATGTAATGCAAATTATTATTTACAAGTATAAGCATGACAGTCTCGTACAGTTGTGTTTGGACTTACACATAATGGCTGCCCCACACAAAAAAACAATGTCCCACAAGCCAAAAAAAAAAACTGGCTGTGGGAAAGTGTAAAGTACCTTAGATCCATCTATGTAATGACATCATGCAAAATCCCAGGTTCTAGACATGCTGGTATTTTCTTTCATTTTTAAATCAGAAGGGAAATTTTGCACACTCAGGGCTATTTTTGGGCAGGAACGCACAGGAACGGAGTTCTGGCTGGCTCCCAAGTTGGCCACACCCAGCAGGAACTCATTAGCATAATAGGCCACACCCAACAGCAGAAACTCATTAGGATTGGCTACATCAGGGGTGTGTGGCCTAACATGCAAAGGAGTTCCTGCTACAAAAAAAGGCCCTGGGTTTTGACAACAAACAAGGTAAACAGAATAACAAGCAAAAGGTGGGTGTGGCTGGATAACCACACTTCTGGTAACATGGGGGTGCGACCTAATGTGCTAATGAGCTGTGCTGTCAGGGGTGTGGCCCAATATGCTAATGAGTTCCTGCTGTTGGGTGTGGTCTATTATGCTAATGAGTTCCTGCTGGGCTTTTTCTACAAAAAGAGCCCTGTGCACACTCATATAAAGATTGTCCACTGCAGGCATGAAGCAGTTCTCCACTCACAGAACAGAACGGTGACATATGTGCCGTCTGTACACAAGAACCCTCGGTGTACACTGAAGTCGGGAGCAGACTGGGAAGAGAAAATGGCCCTGGAACAAGTCATGCTGCTATGGGGCCCTTGTGGCCCTGCAAGCCAGCACTGCAGAGGCCACTCAGCTCACCAGCATCAGCATTGGCCATTGCCTCTTCCTTCAGACTGACAGGAGGCAATGGATGAGGTGGTACCAATTACTTTTGCTGATAATCTGAGCCAAGTGGCCCCTGCCATACAAGCACCATTTTGAATTATTCTCCCCCTTGTTTTAATTTTTTTTAAATAAGCGGTACGAGACTAGCGATGAAACGTTAATTTAAATCCACCAAAAGCAAGAGAGTGCACAGTAATGCCAGATCTACACATACTCATGGGCAGGAGGCTGGAGAAAGAGAAAGGAGAAGAGACAAGATTCCCCCAACCCAGAGACAAGCCAACTGCAAGGGTTATTCATGCCCAAAGCAGAGAAATACATCCACTAGACCTCGGGAGACAGATGGGGGAGTGGAATGAATAAAGGAGCTGTGGGGACACTGAGATGGGAGAGGGGACAGTGATTGTTGAACAACTTGACTGGCCTGTTCCATGTGTACACACACACACACAGCAGCTGAACACTGCAGGGCTGGATTGGTGGCACATGACCTGATGCTGGTCTTTCCCTCCCCCCTCCCTTCTTCTTCCCTTTCAGAGCTTGCGAAGGAGGCTGCTCGGAAAACTGCCAGAGAAGCACATGCAGCAAAAGAATTGCAGGGGACCACAACCTCTCACACAACTCTTAAAGTTTTCCCCTGTCATTTGATATTTTTTCCCAGAGATCGAAGTCTAGCGGTAGTCTCATATTGCTAGACTGACACCCCTTGTAAAAAAAATTAAAACAAGGGGAAATGTATAAATGAAGCTTGTATGCTGATTAATGGATGGCAGAAGGTGCATAGTGGGTGGAACGACCCGATGTGGGTGGGGGAGTGGGCTTTGAGGGGCAGCAAAGGGGCATGGGGGAAATCCGAGGGAATCTGTATGCATTTGAATTACCTTTGGCTTGGAAGCGAAACAAGGAAAAATTCAGCACAAAGGTGCTCTCAGAAAACCCAGGGAAACAGCAACCAGAAGGCTAACTGACCACTAAAGGGAGGGAAATCAAAGCAGAATGGGGGAAAAAACACCTGACTGATACGCACAATGAAAGCAAGGGAAAACACCTGTGCATAATAGTTGTGAACTGTTCTCAACAAATATAGCTCTTCGTGTAATAGCATGTAACTGTGTTTATATGTGGGTTAATTTGCACTCTTCTTTTCACTCTTATCTGCTAACCTTTATAAAGCTGGACTGGAGGACAATGGAGCATTATACAGCCTACACTTTTTTACAGCAGATATCAGATTCTCTTCTTCCCACTCTCCTCCAGCCACAGACAGCCTCCTAGGAGACCATTCATTACACATCCAAGTCTCTAGTTAAACACAAGGCATAGACATGGTGCTTCTTATGTTACCTGGTAGCTCATGGGGATCTTTTTTTTTTTGTTCAAAATTACAACTGAGAACATGACTGCTTGTTCCCTGGCACATGTCAAGTAAACAGCTATCAGATCTTAAAGAGTGGAGGAGTTTGAAGGTCAGCAGCGGGTGCAGGCCAGGGTGCCAGAGGAAGGTGCTCTCTAATTACACCATAACTGAACAGCAATTTGCCTAGTGTCAGCCTCTGCAGAATCCCGAACATTACAGTTATTTGAGCCTTGACAAATAGTAATGGATCAAAGTAAGATTTTGTAGCTGCAAATGTAAATTTTTATCATATATAAAACTTCTTAATAGACTATTTCATTATCACTAGATAAAGTGCACTGAGTTTTTTAAACATACAAAAATAACCTAATAATACAGCTTAATAAAGAACACAGGAGATTTTTGTAGGTGCATCTGACACTAGGGGTGTGCAAAAAAAAATCAGTATTTTTGGGGTCTGGGTACACTGAACCTGAAAATATTGGTATTTTCCAATATTCCCAAATCCCAATATCAGTATGGTATTTGGATTCGGGATTTTTCGGAAATTCTGAATTTTTTTCAGCTCCATTATACTCTATGGGGACCATTATAATCAATGGTACCCATAGGGTATAATGGAGAATCAATCTGGGGGTATTGAGGGCTCAGGGGGCTGTTTTCTTGAGGGAGATGCACCAAATTTGCAGCACAGCTGCTGGAGTCTCTCCTTAAAAAAATCCCCAAGTTTCAAAAAGATTGGACCAGGGGGGTCTAATTCTACGGGCCCCTAAAGAAGATGCTCCTGTCCTCCATTGGTTTTAATGGAGGGGGAAAAGGCATTTAAAGAAATTGTGGTCCCTTTAAATGCCTTCTCCAAGCTGCGAGGGAATTCTGAAGAAATTTAAAGGGCTCACAGTCCTTTTAAACACCTTCTCCAAGTGTCGAGTTCACCCAGAAAGTATTCAAAGGGACTGCAGTCCCTTTAAATGTCCTTTAACTTCAATTATGCATGGTTTTGAAAAATCCCAAGTATTTTGGGGATTGTTGGAGCTTAGACATTTCAGATAGCGAAAAAAATACCCAAATCTATAGCTGGCTGAAAGAATAGGCTAGTTTTTCAGCTCGGAAATAGCTGAATGCCCACCCCATCTGATACTACCAACCAACTACTAACTGCCAACTGCTTGGCATTTTGTATATTGCCAAGTTTACACTTTAAACATTGATCATGAATACAAAAATACATTTACAAACGACAATACCCACAGCACACAGACATCAGAAAACTCAGCATGTTCTACCTCCCTAGCTGTTTGTGCTGAAGAAATCCCACAGAGTACGAACCTGCATCTGAGCTTGCTCATCCGCATATTCAATAGACTGGAAAATACTCAAAGCATATCGCCGCCTCATCTCCATGCGGGCCACATAAGACCGATACCACCTCTGAATGAGGATAGCTGCTTTAATGGCTGCCAAAACATCAAGTGGCAGGAAAGAGAAGATTAATTGCACAATGTGAGATAAACAGTTCTCAAGAACCAGCACTAGGTTTTAGATCTGATTTGGTACATTTGCCTGTGTTACACAAAGAGTTCGTATAAGACACAGTAGGTTAATGAAGGCTCCCTCATTTGTCCTACAAGTACAATTCCAAATGCTTTCTGAAGATACTGTTGTAGGTTGCATTTAGATTCGAGTCTGGTAACATCTTAGGGACCAACAAAATTTTCGGGGTATAAACTGTCAAGAGTCAAAGCTCCCTTCATCAGACACAAATAGGAATGGAGATCACATGAAGGTTACATGTGAGCATGCATGTGCTCACACGGCCTTTTGTTCTTTGGGGGGGGGGCTGTGGCTCAGTGGTAGAGCATCTGCTTGCCATGCAGAAGGTCCCAGTTTCAATCCTCGGTATCTCCAGTTAAAAGATCTGGCAGTAGGCAATGTGAAAGAGAGCTGCTGGAGAGTCTGAGTAGACAATGCTGACTTTGACAGTCCAAAGGTCAGATTCAGTATAAGGCAGTTGCATACGTATATTATTTTGAAGGATAAAACATTGGAACCTTACAGAGAATAGTACAGGGCTGGTTTTCTAATGGTGTCATGAATCAGTCAGCTATGTAGGACAGAAATAACTCTCAGAACAAGGATTTCCAACAACACTCTTGAAAAATATGCCCCTCCATTAACACTACAGGGGTGTAACAAACTAGGGGCAGCCTGGTTTAGGAAAAGGTAAATGGCTACAATACGCTCAGGATGTTTCTACCTCAAAGTCCACATCGTCCTCCCAAAAGCTCTAAACTATGATCCATTAGAAATGCACAGGCCAATAGGTTTATCTCTTTTTTTAAGCTCACATAGTCAAAATGCCCCCCTCCATTTGATATAAATAAGCACAGCTTTAACATTCTGCTGGACTACAGCATCACTATATGTACCTTGACATTTATTCCTGAACTACCACTGTCGCTAGACTCCAAACTATATGGGTCACAAAACATTGCTCCAAAAATGAGAAAACCTGAAGCACAAATAGTAAGGGATGCTGAAAATTCTTACACACTAAAAACAAAGAAAAATATGATATTTTGGTATCATGATGGTAGGTGGTTGTGATTGGTCACAAGGAAGGTTTTTATAGAAAAAAGATTTTTAGCTTTGCAATACTTTACAATGTGGGCTACCAATAAAAGACACTAGGTATTACTGATTTATACTGGGGTGGATGGCCCAGGCTAGCCTGATCTTATCAGATCTCAAAAGCCAAGCAGGATCAGCCATGGTTAGTATTTGAATGGGAGACCACCAAGGAAGTTCGGAGTCGCTATGCAGAGACAGGCAGTGGCAAACCACCCCTGAAGTCTCTTGCCTTGAAAACCCTACAGGATTGACATAAAGGGGCTGAAACTTGACAGCATTTTCCACCACCACTACTAATCAGTGCACATATCAGCATTTCAGAAAACTCTGGAGAAAAACTCTAGAGAATGGCTGTTGTACAGGATGTCAAGACGTACACAGATCTTAGGTTATTAAACAAGTAATGACACGCCTCTAGGACGGTTACCCCTGCCGAGGAGTATGGTTCCTTTGGAACATAACTATCACTGCACCTGATTTCATTATTCCAGTGCTCACTCAGGTACAGCAGAAGCGTAGCTTTGGCATTAAGACAATTAATTAAGACACAAGAGACATAGGTCAATGACCTCAACCCACACTGTTTCAGAGAGAAGTCAACAATGCCAGAGGCTGAATCTGTATGTTCATTTTTAAAGCAGTCTTGATGTCATCTTTCTTTATACTGGTACTAGGGAGCAAAGCCCATTGTGGATGAAGACAATGGGCCTAGGGTGGGTGGGAAGGAAGGAAGGAAGGAAGGAAGGAAGGAAGTATGAGGATATGGGAGTAGCCAGGAGGAGACTAAAAGAAAATAGTGTGGAGGGGGATACAGAGGAAAGGGAGGTACCTCCTGCAAGTATTTGTGGGTTCCCAATCATGCAGCTGGGCCTAGCCCAACAGATAGTGCCATGCAACTGGGCCCAGCCTGTTTTCCCAGGGGGAGGGAAGGAAGAAGTGTTGAAAATGGAGGCAGATAAAGGTAGGTTTACTGGTAGATAGGGAGGGAGGGAGGAAAAGTCTATAGGGGTTTTCAGGGAAGGGAAAGAAGAAATAATGGAAATTGCTCCTGCGGAGTGCAGGGAGTTGGACTAGATGACCTGCAAGACCCCTTCCAACTCTAACATTCTATGATTCTATAAGGAAAAAATGAGATGCTCTCTGCAAATCCCTGTGAGTTCCTTGCTTGATT